>NW_010243065.1:2062-24708 GCF_000690775.1 Eurypyga helias | reverse complement strand
CACTTATAGCTACTCAACTAGTTTTCACTATCTGTTGTCCTGTAAAGTAATAAATGGCCCAAATTTTCTACACACTAATTAAAATTCAATTTCTCATGAATTCCTTAATCGAGAGCAAGTCATTATGTGCTTTGTTGATTCTTAAGTGCAAAGATAATTGCAATGGGCAGCACGAAAGTGGTTTGATTATTGCCTGTCGACTCCTGTGAATTCTAATAGGTCTAATTGCATAGCATCAATTCATCATCTCAGCATCACTTCTTTTATTATTAGCTCTCTGAATTGTAATGTGCTCATAAAGAAGTGTAGTAGTATATCAGGGCTGACATGGTACCTGGCCTATTGTAATTTTCCTTCCTTACTTAGTATTACTATTAAATTAAAAGTTTATTATGTAGTCCCCCTTTCCAGAAACTAGTTGAAAAATTTGTCTCCATGAAGAAAAGGATACTGTCTTCCTTTGAATTTGCATTTGTAATTTCTCTGCTAAATGACAGTCAGTCCTATTTTTTCACTTTTCCAAATGGTTCCCATAAATCCTGTTCATAATGTGTTGGCTGCAAAACATCTATCAAAAGCTTTATGACAGGGCTCTTTGTTATTGCTGAGTATTATTTAGATGATGAAGACTCTGTAACGAGGTGAAGTTTCCAACAAAAACTTTATTGGTTGAGAAGCAGGAGAAAAGGTGCACTTGGATATATTAGAATTGCATTCTGGGGGAAATCAGGAAGGGGGATTGGTTTCTGCCCCTCTCCAAGCAAGGTTAGCAGTTAAGAAAAATTGTATTTCAAAGTAGTTGTGGACTTTACTGTAGATTTTTAATAGGTTTTACAGCAACATGCAGAGAGTCCTAGCTTCACCAAAAGATTGTTTCCACTAAGCCAAAGTATAAAAAAACATTTAAATTATAAAATGTTTCCTCTTGAGTTTTCTTAAAAATGGAATGATGCCGTTGTGCTAAAGCTTTGCCTTTGTTTTTCTAAAACTTAATCAGCATAGTGAAATCATCCTCCTAGATTCCTCATTTTTCGCCTTTTCCATCAGCTGTCACCGCACTAGTAATATCTACAGACTTCTCAAAGCACTAGTAGCCATTGTGGCAAAGCCATCCTCTGAGTCGTACTACAGCCCAGGCACGTTTGAGCACTTCACCCTGGAAGTGGCACCGGTGAAGCCTTTGGATTTAGCTCTTTCCAAGACGTGGCCTTTGGACATAGGAACTACGTTGAAAACGTTCATGTGCGTAAGGTCGGGATGTTTACCATGAGTGGTATCAAGCATTCGGCTTGCTTTGGAAAAAAGAAAAACCCAAACCCACAGTGTTTTCATGGAAACGTGTGCAAGCACATACCTGTGTTTTGTTTTCGTGACTGCTGTCTTGCCTGGCATGTTTTTGCCTGCTAGACTGTATATTGCTCACCTGGCAAGGTCAGCCACCTTGTTTGCTGCTTCACATGCTCCGATTTCTGGCTTTTTGTAAAAAGTAAGAGCTGATGTTAGTCTTGAAGCAAAAGCTTTCTCTGTGAAAATACCTGTATGTCTTCCCAAAAGCCCACGCGAGGGGAGACTATGCTGTGAAGTAGGACTTTGCACACTGACTTGTAAAAATTCCACCTAATTCTCAGGCTTGTGTTAAAGTGGATAATGCCAGTTTGTAGACACTTCCTCTCTTCTTGGAGGAATAATGCATTGTGCTCGTGGGCACTGTTAGCAACAAAATCACCATGTTGCTCCAATACTAAGTGCAATAACATTTAAAAAATATTTTTCCCACTATGGTTTCCCAGAAACTGAGCAGTTCCCCTCAGCAACCCATAGCCTTGCAATGGGAAATGGGATGTTGTTCTGACACTTCCGTCACCTTTGCAAACGTCGCTGTTGTCACGTTGGGCTTTTTCAAAGGCGTTACTGTGTCTACAGGTTACTGCTACCATTTCTAGCTCCACACTTTCTGGTTCTCAGTTCCCAAACCACGACAACCTACTTAAGAGGCTTCGGTTTGAAACTCCCCACTGCTGGTTGTCGTGGCTGGCTTGTGACAGGCCAGCAGTACGCTGCGGTGTTATTTAGAGTAGGAGTTGACTGTAGGCGAAGCTCAAGACCATCCTTCAGCATCTCTCTTACGTCATTATGTGACTTTCCAGAAGGTTGCTGAAGTGCATTTCCCCGATTGAGCTGAACAAGGTATGACACTGGTGTTTTTCCAAGGGCCCTTCCTAGTGACCTTGTTGGACACGGGGAATATTGGCAGTGCAGTGACCCTCTGCAGGTCGCTGGCAGTTCTCTTTGTGATTGGGCTGGCCTCAGGCAGGAGCGAGCTGCTCTCGTTCTGCTTTTGGGCTGGCAGACAGCTGTGTCTAGCTCATTTTGTTAGTTCTTGGTGCAGCTTTTAGTAGGGTGGGGGGGTTGGGGTTTAGGGTTGGTTTTTTTTCTCCCCACTCTCTGCTTGGGAGTTGTGTTTTTTGATTCCCCCCCCTGCCCCCTCAGGTCAGATTTTGCTTGCTGTTTTGGAATCTGACTGTCAGTCAATGGGTGGTGAGATACTGTATCATGTTATATTTTCTATTGTTTTAATTCTTATTAGTCGTATTGCTAGTGTCACCATAAGTTTCACTTGTATTATTAGATAGTTTGTATCGCAACTTTTACGAGCTTTCCTTGTTTTTTTCTTCCCTTCGACCCTTCTCCACTGGCAGAGGGAGGGGGGGAGTGATAGAGGACTGTGTGGTACCTAATTGCCAGGTAAGGCTAAACCATGACAGCGATGCACTTTATTTTTGTCAAGAAAAAAAAGGCAAAAAGAAGTTCCTATTCTTCTTATTTTGGTACACTTGCTCCTGCTGTGAATTCAACTGTTTACAACTTCCGCTGATGCAAAACGCTCTCAAGATGTTTGTCAAAGCTTGTTTTTTTCACTTCAATCCACACGAGCATTACATATTGTACAAAATACCATACCATAAATTCCCTCAAATATGCTTGCTGGATGCGTTTCATTTCTCTCCTCAGCTTTTCTATCTGCCAGCACTTCTGTGCATGGTTGCTGGAGCCTCTTAGCTCCTTTCCACCTCAGTGGCCCTTACCCACGTCATTGCTGAGCTGAGCTGTGACATGAGCAGGCAGCTGCCGTACCGTAGCAGGCCAGTAGCGTGACTGAGATGGTCGTACCCTGCAAAAGGGTGTATGTGCCTTACTGTGAAACACTGCCAGGGTAGATGTTGTGACATGAACGCAATCCAGACAGTAAATGGAGTAAAGATGGGTCGTGGTTTTTTGTCAGTGCTCTGTTTACATTTTGCTATTCCTCTTCTCTGGTGCATGTATCTCTTGGAGCCAGAAGGGAGTAGAGGTCAGAAGATATCAATGCGATGTTTCTGTGGTATCTGTGAAAGCTTAGCTCTGGAGAGGTTTCCAAAAGAAAACCAGTAATAGCAGTGCCAGTGTTTAGGAGAGTGTGCCATCTTCACTGGCAGCCATATCAGCCAGAACAACAGTTTCCTTTTTCCCCTTGCCTGCTGTGAGGTGCATCCTGCCACCCCATCTGCAGAGATACAGGCTGAAGTACAAATTCTAAAATTTAAGGCGTCCCAAGGCTGAGCAAGACACAGTTGGGAAGTCACAGGCCAGTGTCCTGTTCACATGGGGCAAAGGCTGCGGCCAGCTGAGCGTACACAGAAACAGCACACTGAGGACAACCATAACTCAGTCGTACCCTCCCTCAGCTGGGCAGAGGGTCTGTTCTCAGTCTTGATTCAAGCCTTACGTTTACTTAGGTCTGTTAAAATAGTTGCTGGCTTTATTAATAATAGAAATCAGTTTGCTTATTCTGTTTGAAGTTGTGGGGAGAAGTAATAGCTATTTATTAATAAAGCATACAGGTAGCAGGATTGAGTTACTGAAGTTCTCCAAATCTGTTATTTTTAGTCTTTAGTCTGCATCTATGATAGAGTATATTTTGTGTACATATATGTATTTCTATTTTCCCTCTACCCCTTAGGTTCAGGCTTGCTCAAGGCCCCATCATCTGCTGGGTTTGCTTTTAAGATGGGTTGCAGAGCAGTGAATTTCAAGCACTAATGTTTGCTTTGTTGCCAGCGAATGGAACCGTCTTACAAACTTGAAAGTATCTCTGGTGAAGAGACTGGAAGGAAACGGTCAAAGGAGTTTATCACGGATGCTCGTCATGCACTGAATTCCTGCAAGTTGATATCTGGAATATGTTGATATCAGGAGGGCGCTTTAGCGTGGTTTCAGCCACCTAAATTAACATAAAATAGATGATAGCGAGATTCCTCTTCTAGGCATGAAGTCTCATGTTACGGTTCAAAGAGCTGTCCAGTTATTTCACTTATCACACTTACATGGAGCAGTTAAAGTGCTACTGCCAACTTGAAATCTAGTCAGCTTTTAAAAATAAGTTGAACTTACTTTTGGGTACTGCATACATCTCCATGTCCATTGACTGTGTTTGCTGTGTAACTTTGGCGGAGAGGTGGCAATAGTAAATGTTTTTCCTCTTTTTTCATTGATTTCTGATGGGCTCATAGGTGTAGCGAGGGAAACGGGTTCAAAAGGGACTGACTGTAGACATTAGTCTGAAATGCTAGAAGTTTTGAAAGTAAAGATGGTAAATACTTCAAATTGGAAAGGATAGGTTTGGGTTTTTTTGCAATAAAGAAACTAATAAAAGTGGATATTTTTCCCCCCCCCCCAGTGATGCCACTTAAAAGATCCAAGTGATAAAGCTGTATTTTTTGCTTATGGAGAAGATATGCTGTCATTTTCCTTTGCTGCTATTTTGATCCTTGATATCTTCATGCAGTGGTCTCACTAACTGGGTCTGCACCCAGGCTTGAAAGCCTTTTACAAGTTCAGAGCTATAAATGTTGTGTTTATTGCTTATGAGGAAAATTCAGTATCCCCTGTATAAAATACAGTCCTGTAGCACAGTCCATACATCTCAGCAGCTTCTTCTTAAACTGGGAATGTGTGTTTTAAAAATACTTAATGGTTTCAGTCTTGTTTCTAACTTCCCTTCTCTGCATCCACTCCAATTTGAGAGATAAGTGATAACAGGCTGCACATGGCTCTCCTGTCTGTATTCCAGGAGCAGGGTGTTTGTGGAAAGGGAATAACTTTAAAATTTGAACATTTAAACTCGGAAAACCATGCTAGGAAAGTTTAGTTTATCAGGTTGATCTAGCTATCACAGGTTTCTTTAGAAGATATGTGGAAAGCCTTCAATTTTGTCACCTTTTTTTCTTAATGATGATGAGCAAAATCCTTAGCAAAAGTGCGTGGTTTTCTACTGTGGTGGTTACATAGTTTAGAGAAGTGTCGTTTGAGTAAGATGTGCTCTCCTTTTGGAGGTAGAAGTAGTTGGTTTATTCTCAAGAAAAGAATGTGTAGAAAAAGTACATGAAACAATGAACATGGTAACTTTTTGTAATGTGCCGCCATCAAGGAGTAGATGCCCCACAGTCAAGCTATCAGTGTAAAAAAATTTTCCTTGACAATTTAAATCATAACCTCTTTAAGAAGCCCATAAAGCTTCCTGTTAAAGTTATTTTAGTCTGACGTTTAAAAAAACCTTTTTACCTGAAGTGATCTGATTTAAAAATTTTGTTTCTTTTCACTGGGCAGGTACAAAAGGGGCTGGCAACATCCTCTCCTTGCACCTGGGGTTATTCTGCTGCTAACATGTGATTAAGGGGTGTTTAGTTTGGTCTGCTGAAAACATCTTGCTGTAATCACCAGTCCTTTTAAGTGAAGATCAGTGTTTTGTAAACATTTTTGCTGATATTCTTAAATCCCGGTGGGAAGGACAAATATTTTGAGTGACTCAATTTCATGAAGGGAAAGAAAACGTTGAATCTGGGGACCTGCTTGTATTCAAGACCCTGTTCAAGGTTTCCCATGGCAAACACTACACGTTGGGGTTTTTTTGTTAGTCCTCTTACTGTTGTTCTCCTGGGATAGCTTTCCTTTGTTTCAGTGTTCCAGCAAAGATTTCAACCAAGTAATAAAAGGTGGCTTAATAAGAAATGTTAGAAATGTCATTAAAACAGAAGTTGCACAGTAAAAATCCTTAAATAGGAACTAAAGGGCTTTTCCAATAGCTTGTTGTTAAATTATTAGAAGACTGTGTAGCACTGTTTGGCACTCAGAGGGAAGAGGAAAAATTTCAGGTTTGAGTGTAAATTTGTTTCTGGATAAACTTTAGTCTGGTAGTAAGTTTTGTAGTGAGGCTGAGGTAGGTAGGTTTTTTAATTAGGGAGTGTCCTTTATTGCTTTCCCCCACCCCCTGGGTGTATCTGTGCTTTAACTGTACGACACCCCAGCAGAGGTAACTAAATCAATGTAAGGTAACCCAAACTGGGTTGGACGCAGGAAAGAGCCTGAGTGTGGCAAGGGGTTGGTGCTTTAAGGAGCTGAGAGCATTAGCTCGTTTCTGATTTCTGTGCCCCTGTAATCAATCCAGTTCCAAAACTAAAACTGAGGCTAACTTAAACCCCAACTTATTCGCAATATTTTCTTTTTTGCATATTTTTGACTTGATCTGTGTTACACACTTTTTAGGGTAATATTTGCAAGCATCTCTCTTGAATCAAGAATCAAGTGTGGTTAAATACACCTTGAATTTATGTGACTATTGTTATATCCTCCACTATGTGTGTATTTTGATTTGAATTTTTTGTGGAATGGCAGACAAACTCGTTCTCTTCAGAATACTCACTCTCGGTTTAATGGCAAACAAGTTTATTTTTGAGTGCTGAAAAGGTTTCTAACTGGATTATTAGGTGAATTAAAGCAAACTCACTCCTAAACGTCTTTTGCGACTCAATAAAGAGAGAATCTTTGTGGCTCATGCTTTCCTACATGTAACAAACGTAAATCAAAAGACAGATTAAAGCATTTTTGTCTTAAAGGCCTTTCCACTTGCAAAGAATAATAGTCGGGGAAAGGTGTAGAGCATTACTTGTGTCAAGGGGGTCACTTTGTACATGTTTCCCGAGCCACTCAGTGAGGACAGTGCTTGGTGGAGCTCCTCTGCTGTTACAGCAAAATGAGTTTTGCTGTAGTGTGGTGAGGACAAAACCTGCTTGGGGCAAGATAATTTCATTTTTTTCTGTTCTGTTTTCCTTAGGTATATCAAGGTCTTTATTTGGGTAGATGATTTGTAGAGGGGAACGAGGATAACGTTTGAGCACTTCTGCTGCAAATACTTCAAATCCAGATTAAAAAAGAAAACAGAAATAGCAAGTCACGGGTGTAATAATTTCATGTTGAGTCATGTCATGTTCATTTCATGTTCGTTCGCATCACATTATGAATATACCAAATGGAGCCGTTGCCTTTTAGTTTTACATGTAGGCAATTATTTTGATTTAAGTTGTTGGGCCGTCTGTCTAGTCACTGCTTTGACATCTGTCATCGTAGTACTAAATTGCTTTGTAAAACCTATTACTTTGGGATATAGTATAGTGTCTCTTAATTGCACCATTTCTCCTGCCTGAACAGAGCCTACTTTTGTTTCCGACGTTAATGGCGAGGCCCTGATGGCAGAGCGATGCTGTAAGCTCATTGATGTGAGGGGAACGGCTCTGGGATTACATGGGCATACTTGGGCCTTGTATTTTACGACGAGCACGAGTGCCAAAAAGGCTTGGGTTTTGACTTGTGTGACTTAATTCTCTGGCTGGCTGTTGAGGTAGTGGTATAACTGTTGTGAACAAGCTCCCTGTGTTTTTCAGCTTCCACAGATGCCAAGCGATCGCCCTCTGCTAAATGCTGGCTATTGAGCGCAGGCTTCTGCAGCTCCCCCAAGGATCTCTCGGGCTCAGCAAATCCTTCGCCTCTCCTTTTGGGAATATTGTTTTCTGACTGTCTCTGCTGTCTCGCACTTAAAATATACATCTAACCCACAAAGAGGGATGCTGGTTAATAATTTACAATCAACATAGTTTGTACCTTTTCTTGGGCAGACAATGCGATTTAAGTGAAAAATGGCTTAAATATTTTACGTGAATGACTTCTAGATATCATAGTTTTTGCAGCTAATGAAACATTGTTTTGTTCTTCCAAAACAGCTATTTAATCACTGAAGGCAGCTATAAAAGTTAGAAAGTTCAATTTGAGCAGTGCTTATTGCTTCAAGCCTAAAAAAGGGAAACTGTCTCTTTAACTGCTTACAAATGCAATGTATAAAGCAAATAGCTCCTCAGTTTAGAAGTATATGTGTCATATGTGGTCACGTTTAGCACTGTATGATCTATAAAAGATGTTGTCCTGAATTTAAAATACTCAGGTCAGCTAATCTAGTTTTGGAGACACATATTAGTAAATAAATATTTAAATATTAAATAAAATTTTTTTGTTACACACTGAAAATGCACATTTTATGTGCAAGTGCATGGAACTAGAAATAGAAAATGAACAAGCTGAGCAGATGCCAGCAGGATCCTGGCCTGTGTCAGGAACAGTGTGGTCAGCAGGAGCAGGGCAGGGATTGTGCCCCTGTACTGCACTGGTGAGGCCGCACCTCGAGTGCTGCGTTCAGTTTTGGGCCCCTCACTGCAAGAAGGACATGGAGATGCTGGAGCGTGTCCACAGAAGGGCAACAAAGCTGGGCAAAGGTCTGGAGAACAAGTTTTATGAGGAGGAGCTGAGGGAGCTGGGGCTGTTTAGCCTGAAGAAAAGGAGACTGAGGGGGGGCCTGATCACTCTCTACAGCTCCCTGAAAGGAGGTTGTAGGGAGGTGGGTGCTGGTCTGTTCTCCTGGGTAACTGGTGATAGGACAAGAGGAGATGGCCTCAAGTTGCATCATGGAAAGTTTAGATGGGATGTTAGGAAAAACTTCTTTACTGAAAGAGTGGTCAGGCATTGGAACAGGCTGCCCAGGGAAGTGGTGGAGTCACTATCCCTGTGGGTGTTCAAGGAACGTGTAGTCATGGTGCTTGAGGACATGATCCGTTGGGTATGGGAGTGTTGGGTTGATGGTTGGACTAGATGATCTGTTATAGGTCTTTTCCAACCTTAGCGATTCTGTGATCCTGATTTGTATACCAAAGCATTAGGCTACTTGCATTCCTTAAGAACAGGCCTATTTGGTACTTAGGAGTATCTGGGAGTAATTCCATTTCCCATCACTTGAACCTTAGCTATCCCTTCCCAGCACCAATATGGTGGGTGTTTATTCTGTAAATCAACTAATATGACTTACAAATGGAGCTGTAAAAGCTCTAACTTATTGTCTTTTTTTTTTAATTCGATGGCACATGCGGTGCAGTAGCTTCCTTCTTAAAATTCATATGGTTCCTGCTGTGATTGACAGGGTACAGCTTCATTATGCGGTTCACTCGATGGGCTGATTATGGCTATGAATCCGTGAATGGAATGAATGACAGAAACGTGTAGCTGATTCTAGCCATGGTCTGCTGGTTCATTAATGGTGTGAATGCACCATGGGGTCACCTGTGAGGGAAGAAATGAGAAACTTATTTGTACTTTTTAATTGGTTTTGGCAAAATTCATTGTGTTAATATTTTTGCTACCTAGTGTCATTTTCATGAAGAACAAGGGAAGAGTAAGATACATTAAAAGTATGTTACATCAGTCCTCCAGGATGATTTTTAAGGTGTAGTCACTTCTCTTCATCCTGTCTCCTTAATTTGCCCAGGCTGCTCTGTCTTTTCTTTGTAGGGGTGTGGATACAGTCTTGTGTGACAAACAGCATGTTACGATGTATGGACTAACTTTAATGAAGACGACCAGGTCTGTTTACATGTAGGGCAGATGTGGTTTCATTTGTAGCTGGCCTTCCAAGGAGTTTGAGGGGAGAGTCGCAGTGCTTTTGAAGTGCTGATCAAATATGCAAATTATATTTATTTTTGCTGCTGGCGAAGTAGTGACAGAGATGTTTTAAATGCCCAGGCGCCTGTTATACCTCCAGATTAGATTATGGTTTACACAAGATTCAGTTGTCTGCTTTCATTGTGGTGCTTCAGGGGAAAAAGAAGAAAGCACGGGACAAAACCGTGTGGAGATAATCCAGAGGGCATGCACAGAAATCAGTGTGTGATTGTCACGGGCCTTCCTATGGAAGTCAAAATTTCTAACCAACTGCCTGACAGTCAGATGACCAAAAAGAGAGCAGTAGAACCTATAGTTGTCCTTGGGTCAACCACGTGTTGCAACGCAACTTTTGGAAAACGCAGTGGATGAATGGAATGTGGCTTCAGCCCCAAAGGAGTTCCAAGGCACGGTTGGACAGCATAGATTTGGGCTGTTGCTTTCTTTTGACCACCCCTACCTTCTTATTGGAAGCATGTCTGTAGGAAAAAAATCTCTCCCTCCCTTATAAATACAGCTTTAAAACTAAGCAGGTTCATTAGCATTAAAAGCAGTTTGAACCATTGCTGTGGCCTGCTCACAGATGAGAATATACCTTCCTCTGGGGCTCTCCACCTCTGTGTACTGTTAAAAATGTAAGCAAACATCTCTGCTCTGGGTTCACAGAGCAAGTAATTCACGAACACATAACTAGCAACTCTCTTTTTAATGAAGTTTCTTATCAATGTACTTGACCGCAAGACTGACCATAGGAAATCAGAAGCTTCAAAGTGGTGCTGGCAGCTTCATTTGACATGAAAATTAAAATACTACGAATGGCAAGTGTGGCATTCTCTGAGCGCTGGCTGTCTTGTATTCTCTGGGAATTTCTTGCAAACCTGGTTTTGAGGAAGATACCACATTAGAGGGGGTGCTTTAGGGAAGCATTTGTGTCCCTTGCCTCCTGTCTGACTTCGTTAAGAAATGCTCGGACAGTGAAGGGGTGCAGGAGCTCTGAGAAGAAACAGGAGCTGTTTAATAGCAGGGGTCTCTACCAGGCTTTTCTAGCCAAATTAAACCTTTTGGGAGTTTCTCTGCATTTCCCCAGTTGCAAAATCTGTAGGCGATGACACCTACGTGCCGTCGTGCTACTGCATGCGCAGGGTATCTGCAGCCCGTGGTCGTTCTCATCCCCGCAGCCGGTGCTCCCACCCGCGTGGCGCTCTGCAGTCGCTTTGGTGAAACTCATCCCTGCGCGTTGTCCTGCGATGGTCCTTTACCGCTGGTGAAGTCCAACCTGTACGTCACGTTTGCTTCAGAGAGGCCGTGCGCTTCTGTCGCGTGGATGCTCCTTCTGGCCATGGGTAGACTGGTGTGGAAGGTGATAAGCAGGGACTGCGTGCCCGTCTCTGTGTGCCGGAGCAGCGCTGCAGGAGTGTCTGTGTTTGGGGCTGGCTGCTGGAGCAGGTAGCCAGAGCAGCAGGGATGCAGTTCTGCCCCTTCATTTTCTTGCAGACAAATGCCTGCAGACCTCCCTGCTCCAGCACGTCCATCCTCTTACATCCTTCAGATCCGTAGAATACAAATTTGTCCACGTCTGCATGGCTGGGTGAGGAGAGAATGAGCAAGCCAAAGGGAAACCTTGTGATAGACAAACTGGAAGATTGACACAGTCTTTATAAACATATTAAAAAAAAAAAATCTTCAGCCTGTGAAGTCTCATCCTCAATATATTAACTACATGGGCTGGGGGGGTGAGTTGCTTTATTTTCTGGTTTGTTTGCTTTATGCCTGTACAATCTCAACGGGTTTTACCTGTGTGCAAACCTTAATGTATTGTGGAATAGCTTGAGCAGAAAAATGTATAGTTTAGGTAATGTATGGATACACTGATTTTATTGACAACAAAATTATTACTTCCCTGGTCAGCTGCTGACCATGAAACAAACTGGCACGTTGTAAATGCTGCTCTGCTAGTAAAATCTTACTCTCCTGTGTTTCAGAATAATAATGTGCCTAAGAAAACAGATTTTTCTAATGATAAACTCTCTAAGCAATTATAATAGTCTTGATTATGAAATGTTTTATAAAATACCTTCAGTGTCTTGTCTGAAGAGCCACCTGTTCTGGAGCTTTTATGTTTTTAAAACTTAAAAGCTAATAACTGCGTTAAAAGTTACCTATTTAGATGAAGTATCTGGTGTAGTGTTAGAGGGTTGCCAATGGGGCACCATGAAAAACGCTAAATTAGGAAGTTCTGAAAAGAAAGACAAGGGAAACATTTCCTATTCATTGAGCTGAAAAATTTTAAAATTAGTGTTTAATAATGAAAGACTAAAGAAATGAATTTGTGAGCATTCAATTAGTGAAATACATCTAGAAATTGTACCAATGAAAGACCCAAGCAAGAATTTGGGCTCTTGCTTAAAATTCCTCTTGTTGTTAAGTAGTAATAAATTAATAATTTAAGCCAATGGTTTCCACTTTTAAACACTTGAAGTGCAAATTAATTCAGCTTTAGCAGAAAGGGGGAAAACTTTTTATGATTCTTTCTTCTGTTTATCTTTTACACTTTATTTTTATTATGGTCTTATTATGGTTTAAAAAAAAAAAGCTTTTTCTTTCTCTGAAGTTGCCAGCATCCAAGTGTCAATGCATCCAAACAGAAACCTTCCTTGGAAAGTTTCAACCTGAAGGAAACTGCAGTAGGCATGGTCTGAAATTGTCTTTCCTGAAGGAAGTACTCACACAACCTCATCTCTGCAAGCAGAAGCGAATTTTAAACTAGTAATGCTATGTCTGGGGTTTTTTTTTCCTAGTTTGTAATAGTTCTCATTTTATTCCAGGAGCTAAAACACCTCTTAAAAAACCCTGAACTCCCAGGTGAAGCCATTGTGCTTGTTTCAATCACCTGCTATCATCCTGCTCATCAGTGGGTAAAGACTTGACACCTTCTTGGTGGTTCAGTTGCCTGAAGTGCTGTAGGGGGAGTTTGTGGAGTCCTTGTGTGGCAGCTGTGACATGCAACAGAAATTATCCAATCTGTCCGTCTTCTTCCCACAACTGGAGAAAATTACTGTGATCAAAATGTAAAGAAGAGTAGTTAACCTTTTATTTTCTTCTCAGTAGGGTGGTTTTCTGAAGTGTTTGGGATGTTTAGCTCACGGGTTTCAGCTTCCCCTCGCAGCCAATTCTGCTGTGTTTCTGGGCGCTGGGATTCTCTGATGTGCTTTTATTTTCCGAATATCAGTATTTGCTGGATATTGTAAAGCAAAAAAAATAGAAAGTGTTCAAAGCATGACTCAGAACATAAGCAGTAGTTAAAGGGACTTTACAGATGATGTTGTGATTAAAAAAAAAAACCAAACCATACATTTTAATGTTAGTTTGGCTATTTTCACCTTTTTCACTTGTTTCACTGAATATAGGTTGGTGGGAAGTAATCAGACACAGCTTGGACAAAAAATAATGGTGTGAATTCTGTAGGATTTGTGAGTAAACTAAAATATTTTGGAGTGTAATGACAGCAGGTGTTGCTTGGAAATCTGTTCTATATGGGACAGAAACACAACCTAACCACCATAACTCATTAGCACATGTGACAACACTACACAGAAGAATGAGGCTTGAAAAGTAAATGTGCTGCTTTCTAGTCAAGGGGAGGGGGCAGGAATCATTATGTCTTTACTTAGTAGATTTCTTTTCAAGTTGTGGTTTTTTTACTTCAAGCTTTTTATTTAACTTTTCTTATAACACTTTGATTGCAGTTTCTGATTCGTATGAGTCCATCATACTGAAGATATTCCCTGACTGTACCTTCTCTTTTTGTTCATTATAACTTTCTTCAAACAGAATATTTTGTTTTATTGCATGCTCTCTCCATCTGGTCTGATGTGAGAGGAAAGCACATTCTTTGAATAACTAACATTCATAAGTCACAACTTTTCTTAAAATAGCTGCTGAGAAAAGACTTAAACTATTAGGCAGAAAAAAATAATCTGTGTGTGGCTATCAAAGTTCTGAAGTTTTGTGTAGTGAACTTTACCAGTCAGAGGATCTCCAACAGGTTTCAAACAGTTCTACAACATTTACAGTTTTAGAGACCTAAAGATTTAGGATATTTATGAAAATATTTCACCTATCGTGCATTAGGGTTGCAGTACATGTGTAACAAGTGTTTAGTGTATTTTCCTCATTTTTTTTCCCTTCAGTTCAAATACTTCAAAATTTAGCCCGTGGTGTTTTTCATTTTTATTTCACTATCAGAGATGGGTCTTATTACATATTTTCCAGTTAAAATGATTTTCTTAAAATGTTATTCCTACCTTTATGTCCAGGTAAAATACCAGCCTCATTTGATTTGCGATTAAAAAACAAACAAACAAAAAAAATCCAACAACAAACCCAAAAAACCCACACACATTAGGATCTGTTATTTATTTCAGATGTGATCCATACTGTTGGACCGATTGCAAGAGGCCATCTCACTGACACTCATAAAGAAAACTTGGCAAACTGCTATAAATCCTCTCTGAAACTGGCAAAAGAAAACAACATCAAATCAATCGTAAGTATTCTATGAGAACACTTTTGGATCTTTGTTTTCTTACTGTATGATAATTATAATGGTAGGCTCCCACAAGGATTTATTGCTGTATGTGATGTGAAAAAGCAAGAAATTAAATACCGTTTGGCCAAAATAGTTGCTAGGCAAAGGGATATGGTTATTTTAGGAGATAAGGAAAGTTGGCCTTATAGGTGTAAAAACAACTGAACTAATAAGAAAGGGAGGGACTCTTCCTGTGGCTGGCTTTTACACATATTATTTATTAAAGAAGACCTAAGCAGCCACTGATTGGGTGGATAACTGCATGGAAAATTGCCTCCTAAACAGCTGAGAAATGATTAATTTGTTGCTTATTCTGACCATTAATGTTTGGTTTTTTTCTGAAAATGAAGGTGTTGGCCAAGTGCAATGTTTGTAGTACCCCCTCACTAAAGTCCATCATAAAACAGCCTGTTGCATGGTGTTCTGTTGAATGATAAAGGTTCTTTGCTTGAAATACACATTCTGCTTTGAAAATCTGGCCTTTTAAGGTATTAAAGTCCACAAAGCAAAAGAGCTGTTCCCTCTCCAGCTCTGGAGCTTTGATTCTGTAGCTCAAACTGTAGCAGCTGAAGTCTTTAGATATCCCTAGGTTAGTTCTCAATGTGCTCAGCAAAAAAGGAAGTTATCACCTGGGCATGACTGAACACCTTTTGGGTCATTTCGTCTGGTTGTATGGTAGCATGTATTTTTTGGTAATTTAGAATGCACGCTTAGTCTAAAAAATGTTAATTGAACTAATGGTGCTATATTGGGGTAGAATACTCAGGGAAAGCTGCTAATGTAAAAAAAAATCACAAGTGGGAAATAAAGCTTTTTGAGGAGAGGAGCAAGACTGGTGTAGGGCTTTGGGCTTGAGTTAGATGTACCCTTCAGAGCCAAAGCCGATGAATATTGCTTATTTCTTTCTTTTTGCAGTAAACTGTGCTCTTTGCCCTATTTCTGCTGCTGAAGTCCTCTCTGTAATTTTTTAAATGCTCTCCAGTGGGCCCTTTTCACCATTAGCCAGCCATGACAGAGAGGCGGTACCTAATTTGGCTGTTAATTGATTTTTGGCCGTGTGGTTTGTGTTGTGGTTGCTGCTGTTGTGGTTTTTGTGGTGTTGGTTGTTTGTTTATTTTTAATGCCAGGTGTATAAATTACAACTGGAAGCAGCCTGGTGGGGGGGAGAAGGGGTCATGTTTTGAACTCATCTGTGGGATTGTTTATACATACAAGGATGTTCCTCTGTCCTGCTGTGATTCTCATTGGAGACAGTAAGATCTCTGTGTTGTTGCTCCTGTGTTCTTCCTTCTTGTTGCCTTTAGGCTCTGGGCAATTGCATGCTTCTGGGGCATTCAAATGAGTGAGAATCAAGTTCCTAGCATTGTGGGGAGGGAAAAATGGTATGAAAAAGAAAGAATATTGAAATAACAAGGGGAAAATAGTGAGCATTGGTCAATGCTGGTAATGCTTCCATCTGCTGCAGTTATTTAATTTTAGGATGTTCTAGGTGGTAGCTGGGTATTTAACATGGAATAATAAAGAGCGGACATTGTCATGGGTTTCATGGAGACTAGCCTGACAGTTTAGTAGAAAAGATGACCACAGGAGAGAGAGTCTGCAGATTATTTCCTTGCTGATTAAGAGCTGTTGACTGTGCACCTGATTGAGATTAAAAATACTCAACACCCAGACTTGCAGACCACAGCTGCAGAAGCTGAACAGGAGCCAAGAGCCATTCATTCCTACCAGCATTAAGAAGCTTAGCAAGCAATATGGATTTTAAAAGTCCACATGACAGATCATGGACTGTCCTGAAAAGCCCTAAGTCCAGTGATTTCAGTAATGCTTTGGGAAGTGAAAGGGACTTGAATGTTGCCTAATGAGCAAATCAAGCCTGAAGCAAAGTAAAATGTGTAATTCATTCAGTTAAGGAGCCATAGATTAGCGTGAGCCTGAAGAAAAGAATAGGAATTGCAAGTGGGTTTCACAAGTTCCAGTGCAGTAGGTAGGCTAGAAGGAAAGGAAAAAAATGAATTAAAATAGATGTAGATTTCTGAGGCTTGCAGAGACCTGTTAGGGAGAAGTACTCATTTTGACTCAAATCTTCAATATCCAAGTATGGACTGGATATTGGGTGCACCGCTAAACGCACTTTAATTTAACATCTTTATTAATGATTTTGGAAGAGTACATAAACAGCTCATTAATTACATGTACAAATGATGCTGTATTAGGCAGCGTTGCAAACACTAGAAAAGGACAGAAATGTACGGTGACAATTGATTACGGAGACTGCAAATATAAACTCATCCAGCATCCGCTACAGCACCAGAAGGGAGTTTTTGCCTCCACTTCAGTGGAAGATAGGTCAGAACCAGAGCTGACAGCTACAGTGTAACTCAGCATGGGAAAAGATGGAGTAGCATATGGTGGGGAAAAATAACCCAGTTTGCAAATAGTCAAAGGAAAACCATCTTAGAGAGGAAATGGCCTTGAATAATAAGCCACAAACGAGGTATACTTACAGCAGTCGCTACTTCCACTATTACATATTGCTGAGCTGCCTAGAGAGAAATGATGGATGCCAAGAGGTTGTAGTTTCTGTTCCAAGTGGACTGGGGAGGACAGGAATAAGACTTGGAATGGATCAAGACTCACATCTATGAGTATGTAGGTGTTTTACATACTGAGGAATGAAAACAATGATCTTGCAATGCTGTTTGAATTGCGAGGTGCAGCTTTATGGGCGCTGGGGAGAGAAGAATGTCACTCTGTGTATGGCAAAGTAGTAATTAAACGGTATGGCTGATATTAATTTGGGTTGTGTTCATGTCCAAGGTGTCTAGGAGGACTGAAATTTCATCTGGAAATGATACAATCTCAGTATATATTAAAAAAGAATTGTGATGGGTAAAACCAGAAATGAGATGGGAGAATATAATGAAATGCCAGTCAGGGTGATTGCCAAGATTCATAATTCACCAGCAGCCCAGCCTTGGGTGAGGATTTGCATAGCCATTAAGGTAGAAAGAGCAGCCTCAGGAACAGATGCAGGATTGTTCAGAGAAATCAAATGGGCCCTGACATTTGCCTCCCACACCCATTTTCTCAAACCTTTTATGTTCAATATGAGGTTTTGAATGCCATATCAGCTATTTTTTATACTGGAGTTTCTCTCACAGGTCATCTACTCCCTCTGCCTTTTAGGTTACCAAAGCAAAGTTTGTGTTTGTACTTGTTACCTGCATTTCCCAAAAAACATGCATTGCTTTTTCCTTAGCACTTGTTTATGTAGCTCTGCCCACTGAGGGACACTTGAGCTACTCTCTGACTGTGTGTGTGGTCACTGGTACCGGGTGAACCTTTTGTGCTGGATGAGTCTACTGTTTCATACAGTCTGTCTGGTTAAGAGGATACTTGAGACATCGTTTGTGTTTCTCGGCAGTTAAGTCCGTTCAGGTTGATAAGAGGAAAAATATTTAAGTTAATACAGGGAGTTTAGCTTCGGAGAAAGTAGTTGGCATTTAAGCAGACTAAGTTTTTAAATGCTCAAAATAACTTCCTAAAAACGTAAAAAATAGTATTTTGATGCTGGTCTCTACCACACTAGTAGCAATTGCAGTCCTGCATCAATTAAAACTCCACTGTGTGAAACACTGGGAATACATTATAGGCACCAACTTTTCAGTGAAAGAAGAAAACTGTGAAAATATTCCAATAGATGACTCTTATGTAGAGAATCAATACATGAAACACAAGAGTCTTACAGGCCAATTAACTGTTAGGTTATCAGGCAGACGAGGGGAGTTGTAATCGCTGTGTTCAGGAATTAAATTAGTCCCCTGTTTACCCATTATTTGAAATTATTTACTCTGTGTTCTGATGATGTTGGACAACCCCCACTCCTGCTCTTCTTTGCATATGCTTCTTTGAAGCCATCTGATACCCTGGAACTTTTCTGAAGCAGCTCCTCTCTGCCACATACTGTACTCAAAGTTTGCTGATGGTGGGAAAAAATCTCAAGCAATCGATGACAGTTGAAGCTGGGATTGCAGTTAAACAGATATTTTTCTGAAGTACACAGAAAATAAAGAAGATGCTGTGCATTATTGTGACTGGGATCCAAGTCAAAAAGGCGGTAGTGTGTTTGTATTGATAGAAGTTGGGGGCGGTCCCTCACCCAGCAAGCAAGGCAGGCTTCTGCCGTGGTTATGGGAATGGAGGAGTTTGATTTGTGACTTAGTTCTGCTGCTCAGGACTGCGTTAGGCATTACAGTCTTCAGGATCACTTCATGTTGGCAGGGGGTGAATTGTAAAGCTTTAACACGAGTCCTTTCTTTAGAACTGTGCTCTCTGACCTTTGCCTCTAGGAAGAGTTATGGCTGGTGTGAGGGGGCTGAAGGAAATCCTCAAAGAATGCAGCTGTGCAAGTTGCAGGAGGGGGTTGCTTACCAACAACTAATATATTACCAGGGTTAAATACAAAATACAGATTCTGGTTGGTGGGTTTTTGTTTTTGTTTTTTTTTTGATCCCTAGAGTCAGGTAGGGAAGGGTTCATGCTATTCTAGAGCCTTACTAGATTAGTTTGCTGTTACAGTTAAAAAAAAAAAAAAAATTAAAAAAAACCACACAAAAAAACCAAACCCACACACCAAAAATACCAGTCTGTCAGGAAGTTTGTGCTATGAATGCAGAAGTTAGTCCCAATCCAAGGAAAACCTCTTAACTGAACTGAACAACTCAGCACAACCTTCCTGCTCCTTCAGCCTAAAGTATATAAAAGGAAAAGGCCATCTAGAAATATTTCAGAAGTCAGAGGACCTATTCAAAGGCTGACTTGTTCAGCTTCAGGTCAAGTGGAAAAGCCATCGTTTGGCAGTGGGATGGCTAGTGACCTGTAATGATGGGATATTTCTGGGAGAGTAGGTTGTCTGTTTTGACTCTGGATAAAACGGGTCCCTGCTGTGCACGAAGCTCATGCTGCACTTTGGTTAGGGTTATTACAAAAATATGCTAAATAAGGTTGGGATTTTGCATCTATTTCTGGGGTCTTAAATTAGTGTACACAATGCATATAACTAGCTGGGCATATGCAGTGCTTTTTAAATTAAACTAGTATTCAAGGTTTTGTTAGATAAATACTCCTTTCATATAAATATTAAGTTAATAAACAGGAAGTTTCAAGTCATCCTTTTGTAGGTGTTTTCACAAACAATGATAATTTACTGTAATGGCCTGGTATTGGCCAACTAAATACCAGTCCTAACATAACTAATTTAGACAAAAACACAGCCTATATATTATTCAGAGCAACATGTAAAAATATATCAAGAGCTACCTGTCATTTACCCATTTTTAGCACTTAAAACAGATGGACCGCTCAATGGATAAAGAACTGGCTGGCTGGTCGCACTCAGAGTGGTGGTCAATGGCTCAATGTCCGAGTGGAGACGGGTGACAAGCGGCGTTCCTCGGGGTTCGGTGTTGGGACCGGTAGTGTTTAACATCTTGGTTAGAGACATGGACAGTGGGATCGAGTGCACCCTCAGCAAGTTTGCCGCAACCTGGTCTAGTGGAAGGTGTCCCTGCCCATGGCAGGGGGGTTGGAACTAGATGGTCTTTAAGGTCCTTTCCAACCCAAACCATTCTATCAATCTATTAATTGTCTTTTTAATTGATTTAATTAAATGTCCTCACCTGCACATGTGGATTTCTGAAACAGAATTTGCAGCTATGCACTTATATTCTTGGTATTTGTATTACCTTTAAAAGATACATGTAATTGTGACAGGCTGCACTCTTTCTGTGACCTTTGTTTGACTGGAGACATTTAGCCACTGTGAGTCTGAATCTTCAATTGTAACTCCTGGACTTAAATTTTTAATATGGATTTCAAACCCAGAGTGTTCTCAGCTCCTCCTGTTCTAAACTACAAAATTCATCAAAGAGGAATTTTACTTGAATTGTGGAAAGGCACTTAGAGTGGTGTTCTGTAATGTATTGGTCTAACAGATTGTTTCATAGTCTTGTCTTTACCTGCCTTGTTATCTGATGATGTGCAGTGTTTTGTTTTAGGGAAAAGAAAAGCTGTTTTTTTTTTTTACTGTCATTTTTAAGGAAACTTATTTCCTACTGAGAATGTTGCCATAGCAATGAGTTATAAGTCTGAAATTCCTAAAGATTGACTTTATTCTATCATCTGGTTTTCTGATATAGATTCATATCCATCAATCAGAAGAGTTGCTTTGGAAGGAAATTTTTGCAGCATCATAAATCTACTTAATTTGTTTCTTTGAAACACTTAACTTGTATGCTAGGATATGACTGATCTTATATTTTCAAATGGAGTTTTCCTACAGCCTAGCCTTTTATTTTTTTGTTGCTTGTTAATTTTATTAGATATTTTCTAGATAACATCTTTAAAAATTGAGCTACTACATTAAATTTTTAAGTTTGCTTAAGTGCCATGTTGGGTTTTTACATCTTCATCAGCTAAGGAGGTTATGAACTTTTGTTTTAGTTAGCAAAATTGTTATAGCTGGCTGTTGTTAACCCAAGGTGAACTTGCTGCTGTGTTATATGTGCTCCTGACCATTTATCTCAAGAAAATCTTGGCAGATGGAATCACAATCCTGTTTCTTCACTAAGGATTTCATTAAATGACATATATTCAGCAAGACCAACTGTAAATTGTTACACCTAAACAGAGATACTCAGCCAAGAAAGGTTGAGGAATGGTTGTAGAACTAGGCAGAGGTTCCTTTCCAGAATAAGCTGGAGTTTGTAGTGGTTCGTGCACTGGAAGTGAGTTGACAACATCACCTGTTGTGGGGAGAACCAAGAAAGGAGCAGATGTAGAGTGACATTTAAACAGGAAAGATCTGTGGAGTTACCTACTGATCTACTTCAGTAGAGCTAACTGTACTGTTGTGTCCACTGCAGGCAACCTGAGGCAGTTTTGCAGGAGGGAGGATTAGGGAGATAAAAATGGCACCAAGAATAGAATGACAGAAAAGAAGGCGGCAGTTAAGTCCAGAGAACAAGGAGTAGAAGTAACAGTCTGAATTTGTAGGAATGGAGTTTTAGGTTAGAGGCTAAGAAGTATGTCATAGCTGGTAGGTAAAGGATTATGAAATGGTTTAGGAAGGTTATGGCTTCATCAGTGGCTCTACGTGGGCTATCACTAGCATTTGTTGAAATGCAGGTTCTGTGCTGCTTTTGATTGGAATAGAGTTGATTCTCTTCACAGTAGCTAGTATGAGGCTATGTTTTGGATTTGTGGTGAGAAGAATGTTGATAACACACTGTTTTCAGCTGTTGCCGATCACTGTTTACATTAAGCCAAAGATTTTTCCAATTTCTCTCACAGGGGGTTTGGGATCTTGAGGCTTTCTGGCTCTACTTGGTGACTGGCTGGGCATTGGTCAGTGTGTGGTGAGCAGCTCAGAGGCAACGATGATGCTGTGACCTAACGTGATTCTTCCTTTAAGTATGATGTGACGACTCCTGAATAGGGATATCCCTTGCCCTCTGCCTCCCGCTCTATCCTAGGTGTTCAGAAGTGTTTTGAATACAGACAGGAACAGGTACAGTCCCAAACTGAGGAAGTACTTGAACTTCTACTGGTAGACAGGTCTCAGGATGCTGGGACTTAGATACTGCACCAAGTGGCATTAACAGATGACAGAAGCCACTATAGCCTGTCCACCTGCTTGGTTCATCTCCTGCCTGATCACAAGCAGCTGTCTAGATGGTATGAGGAAGTAACAGCGGAGCCTTAATAAAAAGATTGCATTACTAGAGCATTTCAGTTCTTTGTTTTCTTGTTCTGTGATGTTACTGTTGTAGCTGTTCTGCAACACGGTGGTGTTGTGATGGGAAGAGGGAGAAAGCTTAGTTATTTTTGTTGGGTTTAATGAGACACTGAATATATACTTGAAAAACAAACGTGAACTGGTGGAGTAAAACCGAAATGGCTTGTACAGGAATAAATTCTGTGAGTTTGTGTGTGTGATGGGTTTAACGTGTGATAATTTGCCCATCACCCAGTGGGAATCCTGTGCTTAAAAGGATGAAGCTTTCTAGAAACACTGCCTGTTGGCTCGATAATTGGGGAACTGTCTCATTAGGGAAGGACAGACTACAAATCTGTCAGACAGTGGACCAAGATGCTACTTACATGAGACAGCTCATAAAACTTAGGGATTGCTGGAAAGTCT
>NW_010243065.1:0-2031 GCF_000690775.1 Eurypyga helias | reverse complement strand
GAAAGAGAATGATTTATTATTTCAGTTCAGGGGAAATGGTACTGGGAAAAAAATATTCTTCATTTTTGTTGAAAAAATAAAAGAATCGTAAGAATAGACTGGAGGAATTCTTATTTGCATGTGAATCTCTGCAATCTGGGCTCAAGTGTTTAAGATGCTTGTCACTATTTGAGTAGCAGGTTCTTGTAATGGAAATTCGTAGTAAAAGTTGATGGCATATACAAATTCCTAACAAAGCCCATGGAGAGGGTTGACTCTGACCATCAGGCTCTCTGCAAAGTCATCACTGTCCTTCTACTTCATTTTCTTTCATTGACCTATTCCCTGCCACCTTGTTTGCAGCCTCTTTGGGAGGGCTTGTGTTTGCTCTGCAGGACAGTCTGTGTGTGGTCTGTGTGTGCTATGAAGGTGCAAGCCCTGTTAGGTCTCATTCGCAGCAATAGCAGTAACAGAAAGTAAGAGTTGCAACAGGGTCAGTTTTCGGTTTTGATACGGACTGCAGTGATTGTCTTCATCACCGGAACCAGAGTCAAATTTTGCTGGAATTGGAAATTACTTATTGGCAGACTTTAATGCCATGACGCCTAGAAATGTATGAAGTGCTGTTTGCCAGATAGTGACTTGTCACAACCAGATTTTCTTCCTTGAAATTTAATGGTGAGGAAAAGAATGTGTGATGCTGCATTTTAGCACTGCATGGTGTTCACAAGGTCCCTGTCACCTGGCATTTTTTCATCTGATAATTTTGAGACACTTCTGTACAACCCATTTGGACTGGCTGGGCTGCCTTAGTAAACATTGCCTTAGTAAACTAAGGCAAAGAATGAACTACAGTGGGAATTCTATATCTGCTTTTTTCTACTTGAAATCAGTCCATTTTTCAAATAGCAAATTAAAAAAACACATTATTTTGAATCTTTTACATAGCTAATATAAAGCAGATAAATGAAAAATTAAATGGATAAATTATTCCATGTCTCAGATGGGCATCATAATACATAACTAGGTTAAAAAAAGTGTTTAATTACGGCATAATATCTATTTAGAATCAGAGTATATATATTGGAAAGCAGTTCTGAGAAACAAACAGAAGGGGCATGCATTCGTGAGCCTTGTTTGCAGATTGTTAAATATGTTTTCTCTGAATTGCTGCTCATCACTTGGAGCAACACACATTATACAGAAAACATATATTCTGTCATAGCTACATATAAAGAAATAGCAATGATCAGTAGTCAGCTACAATATTTATACCATTACCTGGGAGTTTTTTAATAGTGTTCCAGTATGATGATGTCGTGTTATCTTTAAGGTCTGTACCGAGTAAAACCAGTATAACTGGAATAGTATAATTATAGTAATAAGACTGGTATTTTAGTATTTTATTTTTATGAAATATTAGTTATTTAACCTGAAAAGCCATTCTCACTAAATATAAACTACATGCCATCCTTATTCAAGGAAACAGTTTAGCAGCCTTATTTTTTTCATAGCTGCCTGGCTTATCAACTCCTAGTTATGTGTGCCAATTAGGACTTGAAGATTTGTTTGTAGCACAGATGAAAGCAAGTCTAACACATGGAGTTAGTGGTTTTGGTGAGGAAAACTATCATAGAAAGATGTGTATTGTAGCATGAATTCCAATGGCTTTCTATAGAAGGACACTATTGCAAAGGGAAGAACTTTTTAAATTGGTATAATTACAGGTAAATGACTCATTTTATTTTCTCTAGTTATGTCTTTCCTTCCTAAAAGATGACTACCTAAGTTAAAGCTATAGTCCAAGAACACACATTTCGGTAGGATGCAGTTAGCCTGAGCATTTACTCTCCTAGTGGTCCTATTACAAATTATTAACTACTCTGTGCACACTAGAAGATAGCATATGTTACATTGTGAATCTTTTATTTTTCTAAGGAAATAAATCAGTCTATTGCTGTGTTTTGAGCGTAGTCATACCTTTCCGGAATTTCTCTGACATATACTGGCTGGATTCAATCTATATGAATTAATCATAGAATCACTAGGTTG
>NW_010243064.1:136735-158780 GCF_000690775.1 Eurypyga helias | reverse complement strand
TTCCCCTCTTTCTCCTTTCCCTCTCCTTTCCCTCTCCCTTCACCTCCCTCTGTTTCGCTGAGCACTCGGTAGCATGCCCTGGGAAGACTGTTCACCTTCCCTGGTGGCTGGTGGTGCCATGGGCAGCCTGCCTTAACCAGCCCTGGTGTGCTGGTGTGTGGCTCGAGCAATGCAGCACGAAGTGTGTGCAGCAAAGCTGTGCCTCTGCCATGGAGACTAAGCTCATTACAGTACAGTATTCTAAAACATGCTTAACCTCTCCAGTCTTGGGTGTTGTATCCCAAATCTACTGCAGAGCATGGACACCCCAATTAGCACTTACAATGCACTGTTGACATTTCTCTGGGCCAGCCCAACAGGAATAATTAGATGTGATATCTAACACAAAGTCATTTTTTTTTTTCCCAGCAGAGGGTACCCTGCAAAATGAAAGCAACATCTACTGCAAGAGCACTTGGGCAGATTTGGCTCTTACATGTAGTGTTAGGACTGTGGTGTAAGTCAGCTGGCTTCCCTGGGCATACGGTGACTGCGCCTGGCTTGACTGCTGGCAGAGTCTGACCCGCTGGGATTAGTGCTGGAGCTAAAGCTCTGGGATGGGTTGCACAAGAAGCTGTCTTACACCAGACAAACCCAGGAATACTACTGTATACTACCCTGCAGGAACCTTTCTGTTGGGAGATGCAGCGTGTGTGGAAGCACTTGCTCAGCATATGGTATTCTCATGTTTGAAATGTTGGCTGGTGACTGGCAAAGTCGGTCTCACTGTAGGTAGCTTCAAGCCCCCATCCCACCATACACCAGCCCATGGAAAGCCGAGCAGGCAGGTTGGAGTACTGTGCAAAGCTTTAGGGACCAAACATCATTCTCAGCAGTGGTTTGCAGAATAGCAGTGGTAGCATTGTACTATCATAAACCTTATGCCAGGAAGCCAAAAAGCCCATGGAAAAAATACGTGACAGTAAATAGGAAAGAGCTCTCTGCTGCAATGCAGCAGGCTGTCCTCTGACACCGCTAATTACAGCAATACATTGAAAGTCTAAGTGTATGTAGTGAGTAATCTTACTTAGAAAGTGCCATTGTGTTTGGCTTTGCTACCCTTTCTTGCCTACTTTCATGCATTGCAAACTGGAACTTGGAAAGAGCTTGGCGGAGTGAAGAGGATATAAAAATGGTAATTTTTCATGTAATAGAGATCACATAGAGATTTCCTTTGTAGTTCACAGCATTTCCATTCCCAGATGCTCGGAGAATTAAAGCATACAAATAGAGAGAATCTGCAAAGTGTTGTCAGGTATTATTTATGTATTATTATTTTTGTTGGAAAAGACATGTAAATATAAAGAATTATAAAATGGAGCTACTAAAATAAATTATAATGGAACCCACAATAAATCTAACATGAGAATAAAAGTATAATGAGAACACATTTTCTTCAGCATAAATACAAATCCTGTCTGCATGCTAAAGCCCTATTAATTGGATACTTACTACAGGAATAAATCTTTAAATGTGTAAAAAAATATTTCTGCTCTGTGATGAAATATAAATATCACCAGATTTATTAAAGAAAAAACTCTGCTAAATGACTACTTCTCTTACATACTAATTTATGCTTATGCTACATCTGAAAGAACTCACCCTGATGTGAATATCAGCTAAACGAAGGAAGCTGTAAAAGGAAAAGATTTAATGTGCGTCACGAGAAGTCACTTATATCAGGCACGGCAGGTTTCAATGAAGTTTTATATTATAAAATAGAGGAAAGGTGATAGTCTCTTAAGAGACATAATACTTATCCCATGAGTGATATAATAGTTCATAATTCACCAGAGAACAAGGCTCAAGTGAGTCATATATATTTTATAGCACAATTGGGATTAATACCGTACTTCAGAGAGGCATGCATAACCTATTCTATTTATGTGGAGAGATGGTTTAAAACTCACCCTCTTCCCGCACCCTTTTCTCCTACCCTTTGGCATCAACCTACAAAAGAGGGACTTGAAAAGAATGAGTGAGGACATTGGGTGAAAAACAGACAAGGTGTTGAGGGACTGCTACAGCATCACTGTTTGCCAGGAGCTGCCTTAGTGCTGGCACAGCAATTGGAAATGCTGATTTTCTCTGGGGCCCTCAGCTGCCCAGGGCCCCAGAGGAACAGGTTAGTCCTGAGTGGGTGCACTGCCATTTCTTTTTTGTTGCCTGAACTTGGTGTTTTGGTGGGAATGGAGGAGAGGCTGACTTCAGCCTCTGCTTGCAACTACTGTGGTGGAATTCTGTTTCCCCAGGTTCCTTTTGTGATGTTGCTGTGTCACTGCTGTCCTTAGCAGGATGCGGTGCAGAGAAAAGGGGACATCCCAGGTGGGCACTTGCCTTGCTTTTGCCTGTCACAAAACATGTGACTTTGGGGTATCTGATCCTTTTCTGTATGCCACAAACAGGGTGCTTAAAGACAATAGGTGTGGTGTTAAAGTCTCGTCTGTGGGGAATCCCATGTTTTGCTCTGATGAAAGTTACTAGTATTCTTTTGGATGGTTTCCTGAAATGTGGCCTACAGCAGAAATTTAAAGCTTGAACTTGTTCCCTTTCTAGGAAAAGCATCTCCTAAATAATGTCTGAATAGGGGACACAGCTTATTTCACCTCACCAGAAAAATCACCTGGACAGAAAAAAGCTGCTGAAGGTCTTGAGGTGGCAAGTGACAGTTTGGGGGATTCCTTTGCTTGGACTGAGGGATGCTGGTGGAGGCCAAGGTGTCACTGGGAACTGAGCTACCTGTGCCTCTGTGATCTCCCATCATTTCTGACAAGACCTTATACTCCTCCAATGCTCAGGGCCGTTGCTGGTCAGTGACCTTCCCCATCAGCTGTTGAGATAAACGAGTCTGGGACAAGGGATTTACCCAACTCTCAGCAGCCTCCTGCCTCCAAGGAGACCTGGTCTAGCTGGGAGACCAAACTGGGCTTGCAGAGTAGAGTGTGCTGGTGGGCTGTGCTCTGCATGCCAGTGCCAAACAAGCTGAAATGGGGGACCTCAACTGTTTCCAGGGACTCATCACCCCATACAGAAGCCTGGGGCTTCATGTTTCGTTTTGTCTAGGTCTGTTCACTGGCTCCTGTGGTTTTAAGCTACTTGCTGCTCGCACCAACCAGGCTCCCTGTCATGGAATGGAGTGTGTGAGAGTAGTCCAGGAGCTTGTGCCCTCCCTGGGGCCAGTGGTGAGGCTGGGCCCAGGAGTAGGAGGGCTGGAAAGTGGCAGCAGCAACTCCAGGATGCAGGAGAACGGGTTGAGGGGACCTGAGCCTCCTCCATTGCCACCTTCTTGTTTTAATTTTCCTTCTTCATTTAATAAAGGGCTTGGGATTGAGCCCAGGCGCCCCAAGACTGCATTTTTTCATTCTTTTTTTCTGTTGAGGCCACAGCAGAAGCTGTAATACTTGGGCCGAAGGTGTTGCCTGCCTCATTTCCTGCTTCCCACCACCACTGAGGAGGAGTGCAGGCACCCAAAAAGCCAGGCTTGACCCCAGCACTGTGGGCTTTCCCTTGCTCTTGAGTTGGGCAGCCTGCACAGGTGTACAGATTGATAGTTAAATCTACTGCTTTTTGATGGGGACTCAAAGGGTGTCATTGCCTTTTTTGTTGCTCTCAGTTTTACATAAAATAACTGACTCAACCATGTAAGTATTGGCATCTTTCAGGCATGTCTTTCTTTGCTAGCTCTCCTGGCAAAGTGCAGGGGGTTTGTGTGCTTTTTTAAACTCACCTGGAGGGGGCCAATTCACCAGAATTTGAATCTCTGGTGGAAAGCTCACAGCAGCTCTTAAATTTAAAAAATATTTCCTTCATGATCCCTCACACAAATAATGGTAAATAACATTTTGAAGGACTATCTTTGTTTGACCTATCAGTATTGAAGGGCTATCTTTTGTCATAAACAACTACTCTGTGTATAATAATGATAAGCTTAAATGATACATAACCACCATTTTCTGAGTACTCTTAGCAGAAAGCATTTTATATCACATGGTTGTTTTATTGTGCACATTACTTGTGATTGTTACAAACCCTTGCCAATGAATGA
This sequence comes from Eurypyga helias, assembly GCF_000690775.1. Lineage (NCBI taxonomy): Eukaryota > Metazoa > Chordata > Aves > Eurypygiformes > Eurypygidae > Eurypyga > Eurypyga helias. Next base: position 154,696 of record NW_010243064.1, on the reverse strand, counting down.
CAAATTTACATACACATCATGTCAGCCGGCAATATTTTGCAGCCTTAATTGCTTTAGCTTCAGGCATTCTGTGTCAAAATAGAGTGTTTTACGTCCTGCAAGTTGCTCTGTTTCTTTGCAACAGTTAAATTATTCTGTAATTTGCCTGTTTTCCTTCTAATGCATTGTCCATTAAGTTATTTAATAATTTACGATATAAAATGTATGATGCAACCCTAAACAGTGTTTAGAACTATCTTGAGGTGTTCCAGACATTATGGCAGAAAGGACCAAAATCTTAAAATGCATTTGTTTAAAACATTTTTCTAATGGCTTTTTGCCTCCGTAAGGACAACTTTATCTTATTTATCTGGCCAAGTTTGACTGGAGGAGTCCAGGGCAGCGATTCCTGAGCAAAGTGGGCAGAGCAGGAGTGTGTAGAGGAGGCGCAAGGGGACAAGCTGTCAGCAGATCCTGCCGGGGCAGGAGCCAAATCTGGAGCCACAAGTGCTTCCGTACACTCACCACCCCTTACCCATGTGGATACCCTTTAATTATGGACCAGCCCCTGTGACAGCAGTGCATGAGAAAAGTTTATAGGACTGGGTTTTCATGCATTGCAGAAGGCCTTTCACGTTTGCCACTGAGCTCCCAGTGAGAAGAGAGGCAACTGTGAGCTGTAATTAAAGCTGGAATACCAAAGCCCTCTCTATCCATCCACTTCTGCCCTTTCACGGCACCCATTTGTTGTGTATTTATTGTGCAACCTGTGCTAGAATAAAAATTAGTGTCCAAACCGTGCAGCCAAACAAAAATGAACGCAGAGTATTCTGCTACACAGAAGTCTGGTCTGGAGGTGTTTGTTCTGCTCAGTGCCTGTGTGGCCAACAACGTCCTTTTGGTTAGTTCCTCTTAAAAAAGCTCTGAGGATGGACAGCTTGGAGCATTTTCCACGTTTCTTCTTGTGTGCCAAGGATGAAGGAGCTGGAAGTGATTTCCAGGGGCATAACTAGGAAGGTTTACGGATTGAAGGTGGTTTAACTAAACACTTCAGAAGTTTTGTTGCAGAAGAGGAAAGTCTTCTGGGACACAGAGAGGACAAGGACCTCCAGTCCCCAGACAATGAGGAGAACTAATCAGGACTCATTTAACATATTTGCATATGCAGTGAGTGGTGCAAATATATCTCCTCCTCTAGGGTTGAGGAACAGTTATGATCCCTTTCACCATGCACATTGAGGGGAGGAAATCACTCTGACAGAGAAGGGTTTTAGCTACCTGAAAGGCCCCTGGCACGGCTTCTTGCTGCTGCAAGTAATAGCTTAAAAGCCTTAAGAGCTACAAGGCTTTGCTGCAGCCATGCTTGTACCAGCTCACTAGCAGCGTCTCTGTTTCTTCTACTGTTTTCCTTCTTGCAAGGCTTTCCGTCCCAGGATCCTTCTCTCCTGATACATCAGTTTCCTTAAGCAAACCCAAACATTTTGTAATCAAAATGATATGGGACATACGGTATGTACACAGTCTCTTGCCCATGAGTCGTGTGTGCTTTGTTCTTTGGGTACAACACAATATTTGCCAAGAATAATGGTGAAGGGAGGGTGTGTGTGTGGGGTGGGTTCATTTCATACATGTGTTCAAAAGCAAAGACAGTGATGAGGAAGTGACTAAGCAGGGCTGCTGCCTTCCGTTAGGTACTGCATGTCTGTGGCACACCTCCCTCTCTGCTTCAGCGGTTATTGTCCTGTTGGGAAGTGGATTCGCCTCCTTGTGAGAAATCATGAGTGTTGATTGCCAGAAAATGATAAACTGCTAAAGAAATATGCTGTCTTCAGTGTTCAGGACTGTTTTTTCTGGATTGACTTACACAGGGCTGAAAGGCAGCATAAGCAGGAGCCTAGACCTGCCCCATGGCAAACATTTGAGATGCCTGGTTTGTCCCCACATGTTGAAAGGGAAATAGATGGACAGTACACCTTCATCTGGCCATTGGGCATTATTCCTAGTGGCTTTGGACTCGTAATGTCTCAGGTAGATTGTTTTGTATTGTCTTCTTCTGTATTCTGTGATCTGTGATGCTGAAAGGGTGTCTCTCAGCAAGAGGTGCTGGTAACTGGCTGGCTGGTGCTCTCTCTTGTCTCCAGACCGTGCCTCTTCTGGGGGTTTTCATCACTGTGCCCTGACTGATGTCTCTGCTTCTGCCTATTCCATTCCTGTGAGAGCCAGACCTGATTTGGTGGTTTATTCAACTTACAAACTTCCCCAAGGCAAGGAAACTATGGAGCTATGTAGGTATAAGCCAGGCTTAACAGTTCCTAATGAGAAATCCCTGATGGGTGGTGCTTCATAGAAAGGACTTGGCACAATTAGGACTACACACCCCATTTGCTAAGGAAACGAAAGGAGAAATTTGCTGATTTGCCAGTGAGGCTCTTGATTCCCGTTTTCACATTTAGGTTTGTCTTTCCCACCCCTGAAGTTCCCAATTTGACTTGAATACATTTTGAATTATAACAAATATCCTGATACTCACACCCTATGAATGAGGGCAGAAGGCAGGGGGCAACTCATGGCTATGTTCCTGTACCGAATTTAATTTTTCATTGATAATTAGACTCTCAAAGCCACCTGATATTTTTGACCAGCAGGAAACAAAGGCCCACTGATTGACTCCAGGGATAGATGCAAGCAGCCCCCACTGTGCTCACGCAGCAGCTTCACAAAGACTCAAAACAAGAGCTGTGGCAAATTGCCTCATCCTGCAAGTTTTGACTGGCCCATTGTGTACAAGTAGTAAATTGAGAGCTGATATTTCTGAGAATTATGTATTAGCAGAGCCCGGTGTCTCACTCCCCTTGTAGTTATCCTTTGCAAACAGCTTTTTACCAGTTTGGATGAGCAATCTACAGCACTTCATTATTTTTCTTTTATTCAGGTAATTATTAAAAGACAGCCGAGCTCTGTTCGGACTGGCAGTGGACTGCATCTGTACCCAGCTGGGCTGATGCCTTAACAGTTAGGCATTATGTGTTTAATTGTATAAAAAGATAATGGGATGTATTTGCAGGACTTTATTGCAATGCAAACAATAAAAGACTATTATTTTGAGATTCATTTCTGGAGCTTTTTGTGTTGTTAAAAATCTAAATAAAAGTGTCATGGTGACAGTTTCTAGTGGAGTGGCCAGTTGTAAGCATTTAGTACAAAAAAGGTGTGAAAATACTAGGCTGAGACCAGTTAGCAGAAATCAGAGTTATACATGCTGAGACCTGCAGTGTTAAACCAAACTTGAGTAAGTTGTGGAGGGGGATTGATAACTCTTATTATTTGATTTCCTTTTTTTTAAAATAAAACCAACAAGATGATGTACAGGAAGATAAAACAATGGATGTTTCATTAGCTATATTTTCCTCAGCAGCACTTTTGTCAGGTAACTTGAAAACAGTGTCACTGCTGCTATTTGGGTCACAAATAAGTAAGAAAATAATGAATGAAATTAATGAAATAATGAAATTAAATGAATGAAATAAGAAAAAAATGCTCCTTGCCCACACTGTAGACATACTGTGTGAAGAGTAAAACAACTATTAATCTTTGCAATGAAATTCCTTAAACAGCAAATAATGTCTGTGTTGGTGAGGCTGTGCTTTGCTGGAAACAGGATTTTTTTGGGTGTGGGGTAAGAACATACTTGTCCTGGAGTACATTCTGGACATGCTCATAGAGATGAGGAGGTCATTGGTACTGATGAACCTCTTGCAGAACACAGTTGCCTCCTTGCCCAAGGGAAAGCTTACGTGTGGAGTACTGAGGCACTTGGAGTGCCTTCTCTGGGTGAGAGACGCTGCAGGAGCTTTTCCTCTTGTGTTTATTTGAGCTGAGTGTGGGAGACAGGGCTAGATCAGGAAGCAGAGGACCTGCAAAGTCTTCTCTTAATCCTAGGAGAAGGTAGCAGTAGGGAAATGTGCAGCCCAGATAGAGCGAGGCTGTGGAAGCAATATCCACCCAAGGGTGGTGCTCCTGGCCTTGCTCCATCAATGCACTTTGGAAGTCAAGCAATAATAACTCCTTCTCTAAGGTCCTTGAGTTGTGAAGGTTTGCTCTGGAGAGAACAAAGTCTGTCCCCGTCACCTTTCCATGTGCCAGCCTGTGCAGAGTCCCACTGATGTGGGGAGGCAGATAGGAGGCAACGCCAACATGTTCTCCAGCCTGCTGCTGCAGACACTGCTGTGCTTGCCCCCATCCCAGACCTCAGCATTCACCTCACTGCACTTAACATGTTGGAGAGACTTGGAGATCTGGAGCGACATCCTCACTTGGTTGAACATTTGTGGCTGCTGCTGGAAAGCACCCCTAAATTGGAGTTTGCAGCTTCAATTTGTGGAAATGTTCATCTTATCTTTCAGGCTGCCATATTAGCAATGGTTCACCTAAAATTTTTTCCTGTAATTTCACCAAGGAGCTGAAATAAACCCTTACTAGGTCACTCTGGAGTTGGTAAGACACACAGACCAGACAATACCAGCTCCTGAGTTTGAGGTGACCAACATAGGAACCAGCTTGTGGCCTTCGGGGTGGTGGGAGTGAACGCTCACCACAGGCAATTTGCTGCTCTTCTGCAACCAGGAGGTAAATTAAGGCTATCCTATGGGGCCTTGTGCAGTGTTTGCACTGAGAGGGCTGCGTGACACATGATAGTGAGACCACACAGGTACTGCGACTGCTGTCCCCCAGCTGCATTGTTTTATCCTTTCAGCCTTGGACAAAACAACACAATTACAGGAACTAAAGCTGCTGTCTTCGATGATGATAAATTCTTTTGCAGTCTTGATTTTGAATACATTTGAACATGTTGCCTACAAGATGTAGACAGAAATGAGCTGTGCATTTAACTGGAGCAGTTGTGTATTCTGTTGGTGTCACTCAAGTAAAGTGAAGCTCGGGGAGCTATAAATGCATCTATTTAATAGTGAAAAAGAAGTACCTCATCTTGATAGTTTTTCCAATCCTGTGATTTGCTTGCACTGAGGTTAAGCTGGACCCAGGGCAAGCTGAGGCATTCTCAGCCCCTGGGGAAGCTCAGCTCTGCCAAAGGAAGCCATACTTCAGGGCAAAGGAGAGCCTGGTCTCTCTTTCCCCATCAAATCCTGCACAGCTCGATCTGCCACGTGGCCCTTCCTGCAATGTCCCATCAGTGCCCACCTCCCACAGCAGTGCTGGGGAAACCCACATGGAGCAAAGCCTTTCTGCAACCGTGGGGCGTGCTCAGCCCTTAGACACTTGGTCTTGTACTCATAATTTGCATTTGTAACACGGTCAACCTCCAGTTTGCTGGTTCTATAAAAATAGTGGCCAAATTATTCCCACCAACTGAATTCCTATGGGATGGATTTGGCCCCACACCCGGGATGTACCTGGATTTAGCCTGTACTGAGCAGTGCTATGGTCCTTCTTCAGTGCAAGAAAATGTGGATCCATAGTCTTCCTCCTAGGCTGGCCTGTGTTTCTGCTAAAGAAAGGAATTAGGTCTACACAGGGCTTAAGACAGTCCAGAGTAACTGTGCAGAGATTAATTCTTTGAGAACAATTAATGGCAAAATATACGGGGCATATGGGCCATGACTGTGTCATTTGCAGAATATATTCAACCTCGTCGAAGTGGAAAACAACCCTGATTTGACAATGTAAAGAAATAACATAAAAATGGAAGGACAGTTGTGGTCCAGTTGTCAGAGAGACTTGAAATTGATGTTGAACATTTGAATCTGAGTGAGGTGAAATATCTCAGGCACATAATCTGCTCATTAATAATGCCACTTTCTGATGATTGAAACTGAAATTTTCAAATGGTTTTCAGATAGATGAAGATAGACAAAACAAAAAGATAAAACAGCTTTTGGATTTTTCTCCAAGTTAAATGTTCCAATTTTTAAATCTAAGGGTCATGTTTTGACACCAAATCTAGCTAAATGCAACTACGCCAGTCATAAGCACAAAATATTATTTATTTCTTCTTGTTATGAAAACCAAATACCTTTTTTTTTCTTGTCATCTCAAAATGAAAGGTTATTTTTCCAGTTTAGCCACCGAACTGAGGATTCAATTATTTGCATACCTCCGGTTGTAAGACATTCTAATATTTATCTTTCTCCTGCTGCTGGAGACACAAGAATTAGCTGCTGCTCTGGTAGGGAAACAGAATGAAAAAAAAAAAAGGAACATGTAGGTCCATTATTTACGTTTCACAATAATTATGCAGCGTGTTAAACAATGTATACTTCCATCTAATGCAAAGCCCGCTACCTGGAAATACACAATTACCATAATACCTCGCTGGTTAGACATACGGTGAGACTATGATTATGCAGAGCGTTGGGAGAACTTTATGTATAAAATTATTCTTGGGAAGAAGAAGGGAAAAAAAAACCTGAAGTAAAAAGCTAAGCCAGCACATTATCTAATTCTCAATGTAAAATAATGCAGAAGTGCGGAAGATGAACATCTGATTTGTCACATCTGATACGCTAATGTTTTATCCAAAAGGAAGAACACATTGTAACATGCTCATTCATCTGCATAAACACCACCTGGCCCTTTACAGGCACCTACTCAAGTAACAAAAGTTAATGGCAGCCCATTTGTAGCCATTTCACTGGTAGAGATGGAAAGGATTGGGGTGGGTATTTTTTTTTTTCTTTTTAAAGGAACATATTTACACGAGTGTCTGTTGAGGAACAGCTTCCCTCTCAGCACTTGCTTCTGAAACATTCTCAGTGACTGTAAATTGAAGCAATTTTAAAGAAATGTTAGAAAACAGTATCTAAAGCCTGTACTGAGCATGCTCACACACACTTATATACACATACACACATAATGCACATCCAAACACATGCACACACAGAGTTTTTAATTCCCAACCATCCACTGTTGTGGAGACACTCCGGAGGACTGTAATGCAAATCTGTATTTACCCAAAAGTGCTGCTCTGGTCATGATCTAAATAGCAGCTAGATACGGTTTCTAATGTATGGCTGGGAATGAAACAGATTTGTTGCTTGTTATTTTTTTTAACTGGAGCATCGTGGTGGCATGCTTCAGTAAACATGCCTTTGTGCTACATTACACATATGTGTGTATCATCACTTTGCTCTCAGACTAAAATAAAACCTGGGCACCCAATTCACTAAAATGCTGTGTACCAGCTCTGCTGCCTTCACAGCAAATTTAGGCGGGAAGGTGTGAAAGCCAAAATAAATAGGTGAATTATGCAGCTACAGAAAGTTGTTTTTTTTTTTTCCTTGTGAAATGCCTAGGTCTGGCTGAGCTTCAGTGGCACTGGGATAAGAAGTCCTACAGGAGAAGCAGCAGGACCTGGGCTGGTCCTGCTTGGGTGGGATGGTATTGGGCCACATAATGTCCAGCAGCACTTTCCAGCCCAAATCGTCCTCCAGCTCTGTGAGCAGCCTTAGCTTTGGGCTTCTTGGCTGAGGAGCCTCTTCCCCAGCTTCAGGGTGTTGCTGGCACTCTTGGATGGCGGTGGTTGTTTCCAGGCACGTGGTGAAGTGGCTGGGAGAGGCTGGCTGCACCTCCTGGCCACGGTGGGCAGGCTGGCCTGAGAGGGCAGCTCTGGGTGGAGGTCCTCACAACTGCCAACTCATTCTTGACCAGAGACTTCAGGTGTCTGGAGAAAAACCCTGGCTGTTGCATTTGTGTAGGTACTTGTGCTCATGTGGTTTGCCCCACGTGCTAAGTTGGAGGCTTTGGAGAAGACTGGGAAATAGTCTTGGAGATCTAGACCTCCACACCCTTCACTGGGAGGACTGGTACGCTATTAGATAAGAACCTTTAAAACAAGGCAGGCCCACGTCAGGGTGCTGGGGGCACCAATAGGCCTAGTGTCCCTGATCAGCCCACCTGGGGTTCTCATCCACACCCTGCCACCGGCCCAGGAGCCCCATTTTCAGCCCTGGGAAAGGCATAACGCAGAGCTCACCACTTGTGCCCAGGCAACACACTACTGCTGGAGCAGAAAGTCCTGTGTAAAGCTGCAAGGATTAAACAGGAGGGTTTGCCCAGTGTGCCTTGGGTGAGCCAGGTGGGAGCTGTTAGCAATTAAAGAACATAAATGGGCTTGATCAGCAGTTAATCTTAAATGCTTCTGAATCAACCTGGTTTTCAAGGTAGTGGCTCTCTGGTGACTCTTTTGTGTTTGTGGGAGAGGCTGTCTCCTGCTTCTTGGGTTCAGCCTAGTATTAACAGCAGTCTTTTATTTTCTGCTGGTACTGTCCCGAAGAGTGCTTTCAGTTAAGAGCTCTTTTCTGTTAGAACATGTATGTCTAAAAAGACTCCATAATAATAGTGTGGGTCTTCCATGTAACTATGGGGTCTGCACTTAGCAAGAGAGAGAAGTAGAAGGAAAGAAGAAAGGAGACAAAAACAGTGGTTTCAAGCCTGACACCAGTAGACCTTGACTTCACTCACTATGAAACTGCCAGGTGTAAGTGCCCTCCCTTTACTCCTATGAGAAAGTGAAGCTTGCTCTCTGTTTCTCACCCTCTTGTGCTTTCTCTTTTCTTGCTGCTCTGGGAGATGTCTATCTTTAGTCAGTTGCCACTGCTGTAAATTTCTTTAAGTTGTAAGTGGATAAGCATCTTGATAGCGTGAGGGGCCTTTGTCAGATGAGCTCCTGGGGATGCAGTCCCTGTTTGATGAAATTGGGAGTTGCTAAATTAACAGAAGTCTGACTCTTGGTTTGACTTATGGTTTGTGGTAGAAATCCTGTTTTTCTAGAAGCTGTTTTTAAAAAACCCTGTAACAAAATATGTAAGTCTGTACCCTCCTGTTCCTGCATTTTCTTTTTCTGTTAAATAAGTCTCTAAATGTGAGAATATTTTTATCTGTGTGTGTGTCTCATGGACAGTTTGGACCTTAGCCTGCATCTTTTCTACCTTCAGCCCTAGAGATCTTCAAAAAGTAGATGCTGTTTGAACTAATTTCCTAAAATCAGTTTCACTTTTGCACTCTCTCTGAGTGTACATGGACTCTCGGTCACACACAGAAGTCCTGTGCATAGCAAAGGGGATGCTGCCATCATTATTCTCTCTGCATAGCTTTATAGAAAGAAAAGCTATTGCTCAAAGGGCCATCATAGATGTGCAGAGGGGCATAAGCTGAGTCCAGAGTACATCATAGGTACATATATATTTGAAATAAAAATATCCCTGTTAGCCCAGTCTCCTGAAGAAAGGAGAATGTCAACAGAATACTTTTCTCTTCTGCCTGCAAGGGAAAACAGATCTGAGATCAATGGGAGACCTCAAAGGGAAGTTGAGAGGGTCCCTTTAAGAGTAATCAATGTTCTGTGTTGTTTTTTTTTTTCAAGAGGAATTTTTTTTTCCCAAAGAAATGCATTAGGTCTTTCATTGCCTCACTGTTAATAATTACTAATAGAATATAACATTATTCTTATCGTAACAAAACATCTGCAGCACTTTAGAGAGGAGCCACATTGCTCCTGCCCCAGAAAGTCACCTTGTCTATCTCTGGAGGGAGGAAGGCTGCTGTGCTGGCTGGGCAGAGGCCAGGGGTGGCAGGGGCTCTTCCAGGTGGAGCAGCGTAGGAAGAGCTGACTGTGTAATGAGGATTATTCCTTCCTCTTGGTAAAGGAGGGAGACTCTGGCATTATGGTATCACCTTTGGGTGCTGGCAGACAGGGGCAGTCTGCCACAAAGATCTGCAAAGTAGGGAGCTGACTAAGCCTGGGAGAAAGAAGGTGGCCTCATGCCATTGAGGTAAGAGAGAGGCCTCATGCAGCATCCCCTCTCTGGCTTTGCCTCCATCAGGGTTTTAAAACAAAGGCACCAAAGTGCCAGGCACTTGGGGTCTTTAAAGCAGATTGGGTTTACAGTGTCCTCACGGACCCACATAACCTTTTGAAATCTCGCTTCTGATGCTGTAACTAAAAACATGCGAGAATCGAACCCACATCTCCTGACAGCCTCAACCAAAACCTGTGAGGTGCAGCCCCTTTCTGGTGAGCATGGCACTGGTGACATGCTTTCCCTCTCTCTGCAGATCCCAGGCTGTGTCCCACCAAGACACCCTTCTTTCTCTCCTGTCCATATTATCCACATACAGCTTAATGCATAAGGCTGGGACCTAAAGCTGTTTCCCAGCTTTGCGGCTGTAGTCTCGGACTCAGGGCTGCTGCTCGCGCCTCCGATAAGAGCGAAGTACTGGCAAAGCCCAGTTCATAACCTCGTGAACAGGGCCGTGTTTGGCACAGCCACAGGGGTGGTTAAATGAACTTTGAGCCTCCCCTAGAAATAAGCAAGTTCATTTGTGTGTGTTCATGCATGCAGATATGGATGCACACTTGCACACTGGGGTTTGCAGAAAATCTAAGATTACTACCCTGTGCTAATGAGTAGACTATGTCCAAAAAGTATATAACTCCGTTCTGTAGAATTGTTGCCAAAGTAAGCAGCTAAACATGAAGACTGCTTTTCAAAGCTGGTTTTGTTACCTGCTGTAAACGTGAGCATAGTTATTGCAATTGTTTATATCCCTTGCACAGCCGTAAAATTGAAATAATTCATTCCATGGCAGTAGATCAGAATGTAGCCCACTCATTCCCTTATTAGAATTTATTTGTTAAGGAAGATAAAATGTCATACACAGGAGCAAAACCCACAGCCGAGCACTTTCCCCATCCTGCTCCTTAGAGATGAAACAGAAGGAATTCGCAAGGAGCTCTACAGCTTGCTAGTGAAGATAGACTATTATGTACAGCCAGTCATACGCGCTCCTCTTCTGGGTTTAAGTGGATTAAATAAGGTGTTATTTACAAGGAAATAATGTTTTTGAAATTATTGGAACTTAGAGAAAGCTCTTCCTTTGCAGCCCTGCGTACAAGCTTTCCATCAAGAAACGTTGATGGCTTGTTATGTTTCAGCTGGTATAACTGCTGTCTTTTTGGAACAAAGGAGCAATTAGAAATCATTTGTTATAAAAGCCTCTTTCCTTCTGTTATAAGAGCCTTTGTCTTTTGCTGACCCTTTTGAAAGTTGCAGTTTTGCAAAAAAACCTTGAGAGAAGGAGGCTTTCTTGTCTTTAATCTAAGAGCAAAGTAAGAGCCTAAGTAACTGTCTATGGTCCCACTTTAATCAAGTTAATGCAGCCTGCTAGGCTACAGGCTTTGCGTAGTACAAAGAGACACTCAGATGTAAGCTCATGAGTGGATACTTTCACAGGGCATTCGACTAAAAAACAGCTCTATGAGATAAGAGATCAGGTCCAAGAGGAGTCAATGACATGGCATAGAGGAGATTGATAGGGGCTGGGAAGGATGCTGTGGTGGAGAGGTGTAGTGGCAAAAGCCAGCTGGGCCCTCTCTCTGGCATAATTTCCTTTATAAGGTGCTTGTGAAAAAGAAGTGCACCGTGATGGACCTTTGTTTAGTTCAAAGGTTTTTACCTCTTTATTCTAAAGCCCCATTGTGAATTCACAGGGCTTAAAATATGTATCACTGTCCCTTTCATTTTATCCTTCTCAAAGAAATCAAAGGCAAATAAAAAAAGAAGTTTTTTTTCCAATGAGCCTAGTCTGTTTGAAATTGTGTGCTGTTTGTACATGTGGTCTGTCCATACTGCGTGTTCAGGAGAATCTTTTTGAATTTTGTATACAAGTTGGGTAGACATTATACTTTAAAAAAGGGGTGGGGAGAAAAAAAAAAAAAAAGAATTCCAGGTAACTTCTAGGTATGTCTACTCTGTTCCCCAAAGAGAAACTTTAAAATGTATTTTAAAAGAAATATCACAAAAACTTTCCACTCTTCTTTTTTTCTTTTCCCTGTACTGTAAAATTTGTGGACATTCATTTTACATTTCTTTAATTAACTGCAATCCTTTACCTTAATTTTTATCAGCTCTTATTGTATAAAAAATTAAATATAAATATTATCTTTCTGCCTTTCAGAATCTTAGCCTAGGCAGAAGAAGCAACAAAAACGCAGAATAAAATCCACAGGGTTTATTTCTGCTTCTTTCCACAAATAATAAATACACTAGCACAGCTGCATTACTCCACTTCATATGCAAAACAATTTTGTCATGAACGTTACTAATTGTTTGAGGATACCTGGTTGGCTGCTGCAGGCATATTTTTCATTTAGGAGAGAATTACTTGCTTTCCCTGTTTGCAGGGCACTCGGTGCTCTCTGCTGACATATGATATGTAGTTTAAATTCTATCTTTTATCTGCTCAATACATTTAAAGCATAATCTCAGTGATTGACAGTTTTCATGAAAAAAATGAAATGATCTGGTTTTACTGTGAAGACAGAATAATCTGTTAACAGAGCAAAAATATTGGTGACACTACAGTGTTTCCAAAGGAAATATTTTGTGCATCATCCTGGGATGTGAATCAAAACAATCATGACAGGTGAATGAAAAGAAGAAAATTAAGATATAGCTACACACAAAAGCAGCATTAATAATTCAGGTAAATAAACTTCAGTATACAGAAAGGAAGCATGCTGTCAAGGTGATGGAGAATGTTTCCTGAAGTACAGCACATCTAGGCAGCAGAAAAATATATAGTGGTTTAATGTTTTACATTTCCACAAGGGCTTTTTATATCCCTAATTTCACTCCCCTTGTTATGTTTTCCCATGTAATATTATTTAGCATGATCCATAAGCTAAACCCAGTTAAATGAGTTTGATTTTTAGTATGGTGAAGTTCATTATGAATTTAAGATATGAAGGATGGCCACACTGTCAGTGGGATGGGAATCTCTCTTCCTCTTCAATGTACTGCAAAGTATTGATATTCAGGTTTAATTGGCATGCAACACTGCCTTCTTCATCTCGCTAGCTCTTCTGGCTCTGGCAGGGGCTTGAGGCCTCTATTGGAATCTTTCAGCAGCATTTTAATATTCATGAAAATTTATTTTTAATTAGCCATGCAGTTTGGCCCAAACTCCGCCCAGACGCAGGCAGGCTCCCAAACAGCGCTGGTGTGCCGTGGGGCACCATCCCGCTTGCTCTTGCTGCTGTCCTGCACCGCCTGCCTCGGGACACTTCACCTCCAGCGGAGACCCCCATCACTCACAGGATCTCCAGTCCTGCTGAGGTAGCTGGAGGGACTGGGGCAGCTAGGCTGTGCGGTGGTGTTTGGATGCCCGGGCAGGCAGCCATCACTTCCCTGCTCCAAGGAGGAGAGTGGAGACCCCCGCCTCCCTCCTCCTCCCGGGGAGCAGACTTTAGTTGGCGGGAGGTGCCTCTGGTGGGGTTCAGTGTGTGTGAGTCTTGCTTGTGTCTGCCATGAGCAACTTCTGGGCATGGAAGACATGGGTGTAAGTTTTGGACCTCTGTCTGTCTTTCAGTCACAGCTTATGTCAGGTCTTCCTCTGGCAGCTCCGTTGCTGTTCCCTCCAAAAGCACATGCTCTTGGAAACCAAACCTGGGGTAACTGGATACTTTAATAATAGCTGTGCCTTTCGTTGTAGTTAAGTGTTTTCTCTTTATATTCCCATTTAAGGCAGCAAATAGTAATGACCCAGGTTTCTCCAGGATTTTAAATTACTTCACATAGTCTTATGAAATGTATTAAATATTACTACAGTAAGAAAAGAAAAAAAAAAACAACAACTAAAAGCCACCACCAAAACAAACTGCAGGAGAAAAACAATTTGTACATATGACTCCAGTGCCAACTCGACTGTTTCAGTGTTTATAAATATTCCTCTGTGGAGAGAAGCATGTGTATTATAATAATTATGCATTAGTGCCTCATTAGTAGGGGTAACATCCACGCTGTTTCTTTTTCCTCTAGTGTATTTTTGATAAGTTAACATTTTAAAAATTCTTATTTAGCTTAACCAGGAGAATGTGCGTACTGCTATCTGCATGTCTTTGTGTGTGAGCATCCCCCACAGGCAGGGAATCCGCAGCACGTCCTGCTCGTGATGTGTCATCGAGAGATCTGCCAGGGCTGGATAATGAGGAATCTGTGGGCCCGTACCATGCATGAAATACCACTGCCATGTGTCACTTTGGTGTCACTTTGGTTATGTGGCTTGGGCTGGGGCAGGAGCTGCCTTCTAGCCCATGGCATTAGCACCAGTGGGGCAGCGGCAGACCCCAGGCTGTGCCGTGGCTCGTGGGGCAGTGGCAGTCCCCGGGCTGTGCCGTGGCCCCTTGTGTTTTTGGCCAGCAGAATGCGGGGCATGGCGGGCAGTTGTCTGAGCATGGCCATGGCCTTGATGGCCATTGTGCATGTCCACATGATGGACTTGATCTCTGACCTGACTAATCAACCCATTGCGCTATCCCAGCATTGTTGGATGATTTGATGGATGAAAGGACCATTATTTTTCTGGATGCTGATTTTTAATAGCACTTGAGATATCAAGTGTTTGTGAAGGGAAGGCAGTGGTGCTATATATCCTTTTAATCCATTGCAGCCCCATGACTTTCACTAATGGCCATGAAAGGATACCTTGACACACCGTTTTGTCTTTTTTTTTTTTTCACTTTCCTAAACAATAAAAGCTGATTAAGTGTCTTTGCAACTTTGTTTGTGGCAGAGGCATGTGTCTGCATATAGACCATACTAAACCTGAGAGAGAGATCCAAGTTAATGAAGGAATGAAACACTTTTGAGACTTTCCTTACTGTCACTCCTGCTACCAGAATTATAATTACATTATAGAAAAGAAATTAATGCTAACCTGAGAGGAGCAATTCCACTGTAAATTCTACCCCATCATTAATTTCCTTTTTTGCACTCGGAGTCAATGTTGCAGTTTATAGAAGCACAGAGCATGAAGATGCTTAACTAACCCTTTCTGCTTACAGAAAGCAAATTGACTTTGGAGCAAATTGCCTTCTCATTGTTTAGAAAGACAAAATAGTACATCAAAGAAAAATATACTAATTGATGGCTTTCTAAATAAAGCATGAACATAGAGTTATACTAAATTGGTTGTCTTGTGCCTCAAATTAATCTCTTCATTATATGGCACTAGGCTGAGTATTTTGTGTTTCAATCCATCTTTTAGAACAGCATTTGATTAATCAACTTAATGATGACAGTTTTTAGCTTGTGACAAATGATACATTTATGCAGGCAATGTTTCAGATGATCCATGCTATTGTAAGCAAAAAGAAAAGAAACATCAATTTAGAAGATCAGATTATTATGCCATGCTTCATACTCTCTATAGTTTTTCTAATGAAAAAGTGAAGTTTAGATTATAAGTAGACTGCCATCTGGAACCAGTAATATTAAATAAAACTCACATATGCAGTATCTGCCTTCCCACAGTAAATATTTTGCTAAGAAATAATGGTAACTGTATATTCTGTCAAATGTGAACTTAATCAGAATAGAAATCATTGCAGCTGACAATGTTATCACAAGTCACTTTGTTTTAGAAAGTCAAAACATTGTTAGCAATACATCCATGTGCTGCACTAGGCATGAGCTAACTCTTCTTCATATGTAAATAAAAATGGATCCTGTTTTATAAGGCGAGAAATCAGACAGCAAAACCTGAGCAGTGACAAATGAGGGCACCAGGATCTGCCCTGAAGCCTCTGCCGGGAGATGCGAATTGCCGACTGAGGGGTGGGTGACGGGCACAACGTCACCTGTATGGAAGGATTCCTAAACAGGCTGACTCCTTTCACCTGAGCATAACGCGGAGGAACTCAGCTGCCTCAGGGAGGAGTTTTTGTGGGACTGAACTTTATTCTGCTTGATCCACCAGGCAAAATGGTTGGAGTTTGTACATAACGCTCCCATTGCCAGCAGGGCCAGAAGCAAATACAGCATTACGAGCATCCCCTCACTCTTTCAAAGTTGTTTTTCCCTATGCAGTTTCTGGTCTAGTGGGTGTGGTAAGGTAGTGTTGGGTTGATGGTTGCACTAGATGACCTAATAGTTCTCTTCCAACCTCAGTGATTCTGTGATTCTGTGTTATCCGCCATATTGAATATACTTGGTAAGTGATGTTTAATATTTCACTAACATTCCCCTCTATATTTTACTAGCTAGATGTGAAATGGTAATCTCAGAAACTTCTGAAAAGTGAGATACAGACATAAATTAAAATTCAGTCCATAAGTCTTTAGCCAAATAAATTGTTCCTAATGGGAAAAATGATACATGTTTGGGATAATAAAAATACTGGTTTTAAAGTCATTAATGCTTAAGCATCCAATGGATCATCTTCTTTTTAGTTAACGGTCCATCGGTGTTTGAACTCTGCAAGTTTTATGACTGGCAAAAGGGCCGCTCCTAAAAATGCCTAAATATTTAATAGAGATCAGCAGATTGGTAAAAAACAGGATGTTCATAGGTGGGTCAGAAGCAATGTTAGTAAGAGAAGGACAACTACTCCAGGGGCTTTGCTATCTCCTATTCCCTGCCATGAATGGGCCAGGGCTGTAGGTCACTGGCAGGCTGTAGAACGGGTATTGGCAAAGGAAGCAAAAGCATGTAAGAAAAAAATTATTGTAGTCCTGACTGGCCACAAAAGCAGCACATCTGTCATGTCGCTGTTTTCCCCTTCACTCAGGAGACAAACAATCTACCTGGACTTCCGTCCCCTCCTGAGGTTTCCTACTCACCTCGGTGATTTGGGAGGAGAATAAACTACATGGGCTCCTCCTGTGCTCTGTACTGCCACCCTTCTGCCCCTTTCTCCTCTCCTTCAAGCACCCCAAGTTAGTTTGTGCCGCGCTGCCCTGGGAAGGCTGGGGCTGCTTGGGGCTGCCCTACGAGGATGAGCTCAGCCCAGGCTCTTGCTGGGCATGGCACTGTTGGTACATCTGAACTGACCAAGGGCTCTGGGGGTGCAGCCTGTGTGTATGCAAACCTGAAAGCTTCGCTGAAAGAAAATGGAATTTATTTAAAACTAGATGAAAAGTTTTGAAATAATGCCAGTGTGAAGTTTTGACAGGCTTTACGGCAGGATGTTTAAAAAAAAATATTAGTAATAATGAGGAGAGGGTGAAGTTAGATGGTGAAAGCAGAGGCCAGGCACAGCTGGCAGCTGTGCAATGCTTTGTGTGCTGCTGCAATCGGAGGGAGCACTGTGGACCTGGGGGAGGAACATGAGCCCCCCACTCCCCCCCCAGAGAGTGGGCATGAGCTGCGAGGCACCAAGGAGGGGCTCCTCCACTTCAGAGGGATCACTGCGGGTGCATGAGCCAGGGGAGCAACTCCTGTCCCACGCACTCATGCAGAGTGTGACCCTGTTTGGCAACATCCCTCTCCATGTGGGCAGGGGGCTCTGCTGTGGCCGGTGTGGGGCTAGGCCTCCGTGGCCAGTGGCCCTGGGCACTGCTGCGGCAGGAAGGCTGTTCGCCTGGTCACGTTATCACGTGCGCTCTGCTCATTGGAATACGGGCACCTCGTGCAACTTCACAGCTCTGTTGTTGTGTTTCATAGCATTGCAGGTCTGTGTGGGTTGGTTTGATTCTTGGTGGTGTCAAATCAGGTTCAGAGTTCACCGACTTGAATGAGACATCGCTTGGTCATCAGTGTCTGCAGGTAGAGGATCGTATAACCTGTATATCTTGTCAACACATCGTTAGCTAAGTAGAATGGTGTGGTGAAAGCGGGCAGAGTGTGGGACTGTTGTGGTGGTGAGATGCTGGGCTGGCTCTCTGCTTCTCTGTGCTAGTGTATTGTAAGAATTTCATTAATGTAATTCCTAAGGAAGCAAAATGCAGTGATGTTGATTAACTGGATTATATCTTCCTTAGATAAGAGATTATAAAAAATAAATGTTAATAAAGTAATATGGCACAATGTCATGGGTTATGCCTCTGAGAAATGAGAGTAGCATCACTTTGTGAGAAATATATCATGCTTCATCCTTTCAAATATGCAGAAACGTACATGGACCTGAAGTCAATGCTACTGGAGCACAGCAGGAGTAATTTAATTGTAAATAGTTAACAATGTACAT
>NW_010243064.1:84235-134235 GCF_000690775.1 Eurypyga helias | reverse complement strand
TTGAGAACAGCAGTTAATCTATCTGATTTATGGTGAGCTGTGAAAGGAAAAGCACTTCATTTTTAAAATGCAGGTAAATAAAACTTGCAGTAAATACAGGATTTGAGACACAAACCTCTTGCTCCCCTCCCTTCTCTCTCTTACACCTCTGCCAATTCCATGCCAGTGCTCCCTGTTTATGCCTTGACAACATGTGGGGAAACAGGGTCATCTTGCTGGGATCGGGTAGGACACTTTATTCGGCTCCTTTCCCTGCAAGACAGGCAATTTTAGCTGGAGTAATTGGGGAAGGTTGTTGCAAGCAGACTAAAGGGCACTCCAGCTTGCCCGCTTTCCTTAAGCGGTGGCTGAGCATGAGGAGGTGTCCCTGATTTAACTGCATGGCAGCTCTGAAAGGAAGTTAACAAGGTGGCAGAAGAGAAGGAGAAATTTCAAGAGTTGTTTTTTTTTTTTTTTTTGCGCTCATAAACTCATTGCCAAGTAATGTCGGCAGCATAAAACAGCTGTGAGAAAATTGCCAAAATCCATAAAGAAAGAAGTGGCAAGAGGTAGGCCTGGCAGCTGTCTCCCTTACCCTGCCCAGCAGCCTTGCCAGGGCCCGGCAGCCTTCCAGCCCCGTCAAGAGCTCGGCTGCTCAGGGATAGTGAGAGGACAGTGGGAGCCTTCTTTTATTGGCTACGATATTAATGGTTTATTTCTCCAGCAACACCAGGGAGCGTTGATGGGGGTATAACCAGCTGGAACTTCCTCTACCACAGGGTTTAATTCTGGGAAACACAGCCACTGGGACACAGTGAGGCCAAGGAAATTTAAAAGAGGCCTCTAGATCCATCCTGAAATCCTGGAGCAAAAGCTTGTGTGGAGGAGAGGCCCTGCAAAGAGATGACGTGAGCAGGAGCTGGTTCTTTGTGCTTGCAGGCTGTGAAGATGTGCCGGATGCAGGGCAGGTCACAAACTACCCCAGCAGGCTTAGCAGTGAGTTGAAATGAAACACCTTCTGAGCTTTGCTTGCATGCTTTTCAGCTGGGGAGGTGCCTTAGAGACTAAGGATATGCTGAACTGGAAATAATGGAAACAGGAGAAAGGAATAGCAAAATATGGTTGTATCTGGAGGTAAGATCTTTGCCTCTTTCAGCTGCTTTAAAGGTGGGATAAACACTAACTTCCATTTGATTTTTTTTTTCCCAATGATTTTTTATTTAGGAAATGCTGTAACCAAACTTTCTGCAGATGTTTTCTCAGATCCAGGGTGGACTTTCAGGTGGAAAATCTGAAATAGATACCTGGACTCACCAGGCAGGTCACAAGGATGTTTAGATGTCAGGACTTAGGATGCGGGAACTTGAACTTGAAATTTCTGATATCAGGAGAAAGGCAGAGAGGCAAATATTTTAGTTAAGCAATACTGTGTAGAAGTGGGAGAATATCCTAGTCTATCCTGGAAATAAAATTTGTTACTGAAAATGGGATCAAATGGCAAGAATGTGCAGACACTATATTGCTGGCCATATTTTAGAGAGGGAGAGAGAGGGAGGGAGGGAGATAGCATCCTTCTCAGAGGATATCATGTAAATAAATCCTGCTGTGAGCAGTACAATCCTTTGTGTCAAGTTGGTTGCAAATCCTGGTATTCATCTTCAGGGGAGGAGATGATGATGTATATGACTGAACACCTGCAACCACAGAGCTTTTATTGTGGAAATTCTGCTTGCTGACCCTCTTCCACTTAGGAGCTGAATTTAACATGTGTTGTGTTCCTAAAAGCAGTAGATCAAAGCAGCACTTATTTACTCTGCAGATCTGTTTCCTGTATTCCAGTCCTATTTGCTTACTTTAATGGCAGAGTTAAGGTTTTAATATTATTTATTCCTGCTACAGAACCAATACAACTATATGAGAGTAATCAGCATTTTATTCTAACTAGGGTATTGTTATCATGAATAGGAAATAAGTTTCAATTGCAAATCCAGTGATGGTCCTTGGTTATACCTCCTGTATTTCTGTGGCTGGCTTAAACAGCGTGCAGGTATAAGGGAGGCCAACAACTGGACTGTTAACTTTTACTACAGGTGTTGAAGCACAAGGCAGAAGGAGTTCAGCTGGATTTGCAGGTT
This sequence comes from Eurypyga helias, assembly GCF_000690775.1. Lineage (NCBI taxonomy): Eukaryota > Metazoa > Chordata > Aves > Eurypygiformes > Eurypygidae > Eurypyga > Eurypyga helias. The sequence goes on along the minus strand of NW_010243064.1, from coordinate 132,121 downwards.
CGAAGCTGCATTTGCAGTGGCTACAAAAGGATGGCTTTTAAAATAAACAGATAAACAGATTTTATTTGTAAACCATTGAGACTCAATAAACATCGGATGCACTGTACTGCCCCTTTTTAGAGCTAATACACAACTGAAGCAGAATACTATCTGCAATCTTCAATTTGTGTTTTAAAATGACAGGAAATTGCTGCTTTAAAACGCTGGACCCCAATGTCTCTGTTGCTGGAAGCTAGTGCCAAGCATGGCTGATACACCACTGGGGAGCTCTGCGGGTCCTGTGACTGTGGTGCCCATGCTGTGCTGAGCTTGCCGGCTGCTTTCCCCACCAGTGCATCCCAAAGCACATTCCCTAGCAATAAATACCTACAAATTCAAAGATATTTAAAGTACTTGAAATACCTTGTGCAACCAAGGTGGGAATAGTACCATCCATGGAAATATATCAAAGGTGGTGTTATTTCCAAAAAGATTGCCTCTTTCTCTTGAACTGAGGCTGGAGGACGTACAGCAGAGTTAACGTGGTCAGGTGTCCTCACCTGGAGGAAAGTTTGATACCTTCTTTTTCCTTCTGTTCAGTGAAGAGGAATTTGATCAGTTACTACAAAAGCTGAAGAGAGTAGAATCAAAGAGGAATAGTCCTGAGGGGCCCTTTTAATAGCCCCCCCTGTGGGGACCATTTTAACTCGACTCTCAACTAGAACTGAAATGCATGTGCCCTTTGCAGACCATACCTAAACCGTGTTACGAAAGGAGATGTTGCTTTCAATCTTTCCTTGCCTTTTAGCCTCTCTGTGGAATGAAATATACTTGGGTCCTTAGTAGCCATTTACCACCAACATATTGTCAAAATTCCAGTCTTTCCTGATGGTTTGCCACACTTAATCATACCTATAAGAGACCATTATTTTACAGTCATTAAATAAAGATGATACTCTGTGCCAGCCTTATGATGGCTATTCTTAGAAAAGTCAGAGGAGGTTTCTGGTGGAGCAACATTTAAGGTGCAGTGCAGTATCAATAGCATCTCCAGACGAAGGTGATTTTCTTTGTGATGTCTCAGATTGTTTCCTTTCCAGGGAAAAAAAAGGCAAGAGGGAACCACAAAGCTCAACAGATCTTCTGGTACTGCAGTTCTTCCCTGTACATGGACAAGAGAGGATTATATGATTTTGTTATACTAATACAGAAGGTGTTAGTTGATTTATAATGGTCTTAATTCTGAAATTCCAGTGAGCAGCTTAATGCTGTGAGTGCAATAGGAAAAAACCCTTCTGTTGTCAGGAGGATATTCATGTTGCTCTTGTTTAGTCCCTGTTTCTCAGTGATGCTCACAGACAAGTATACAGCCCACGGGAGTGCATACACGCTCTGTGGTGACAGGAGCAAGCAGGGCTGGGGAGGAAGGGCCGCATCTATCAGCCTGCTCAGGAAGGAGGGAGCGGTGAGACACGTACAACTTTGCAAAACAAGAATCAGGAAGCCGGAAAGAATTCAGTAAAGATTACTTCAGAAAGTAGTGGCATATGATCTAAGGTCACAACACATTTACCATTTTCACTTCAGTTTTCTTCTAAAACCATCTTGCACTTGTCTTTTCATCACATCTGTGTAATGATGTAAAGCTATAGGGCTAACTCATTCACATTTTGCTATCTTATTGTCTTTGGCAAATACATCTGAAGGAGCTGCAGGGCTGAAAAGGACTCCTCAGCGAAAGTCGTTGTGACAAAGTAACATAAATGAGAAGAATCTTGCACACATGAAGGTACTTGGAAGTTGCATTGCTTTGGCAAGCTATAATGTCACTTTGGCTGCCTGAGTTGACTTGGGAAGATTTCCATGTCCTTTTGCCTCCTGTATTTTTCCTTTTCTTTAAGTTGCCCAAGTTTGTTCTCACTCTTGATTTTAGAATGATTCAAAAGCACCCTGGAGATGCTCTAGCTAATTCTTGAGCTTCCAGTTAGTGAGAGAGAAACTGTGCTTGTAGTGTAAATGGAGATTGCTCTCTGCAAAGTGCTCTCCCGCTTGCGTTGCGGTGCTTCACATCTAAGGCACAGCAGTGGGTGCTCTATTGTAGTCTTACAAACTTCCTGTCATAGTCCGTATTTTGCCTAATAGATTTTTGAGGGAGTGTATTGATTTCACTATAGAATAACAATGACCTTTATATGCTGCTGTACATTATGTCACGTAGTGATAGTCCCAGAGTCCCCATAGCCCTGACTCCACATCCAGCTTTTGAACTAAGAGCTGCACATCTTAAAGCCCTGCATGTTTACTCCTCGTGGGTTGGAGGGCTGGAGGGGAGGCCTCAGATATATAAATGTTCATCAGCTGTCTACCATTTGCACTGCCCAAAGGTTCAGTATTGCAGGCAGAGATCCACCTCTGACTCTTCTCTGGGTCGTGTGTGAGCAGGATGCAGCTGTGGAGCCCTGCAAGGAGGTGTGAGCAGGTGCTGGAAGCTTGCTGGTTTCAATGTTCAGTCACAGAATCAAGGTGCCTTGTCCACAGACACGTCACGTGGGGCTCTTGCCCATCCCGAGTGATTTTTGCACTGCTCAGGGTGAGTAGAAATCAGCATCTGCATGCTGGTGTCAGTTTTTGGGTTGTCTCATCCTTGCTTCTGTCTGTTCCACCTCCAGTGCTACTGTTATCTAAATATCAGCAAGGAGGATGTCACTGATGATGGAGAAAACGTGGTCTTGAGCTGGGCATCACCCCTGTCGATGTTGAAGGAATGGAGGAGCCAGCAAGCACCTCTGCAACAGACCCTGAAGGCACCTGCACATGGATTTATTGGTCTTGCAGTGTAGGACAGCGATTTCCACTTCTGCTCTGAGCTTAGTGCAAATGAACAGGGAATATCAAGGGCTGAATACCTGCTGACGAAACAACTATATCTTCTGCTGAAGAGGAACTGGCAAAGTCTGGCATTTCTCAAGGCCAATTTTGTTACCTGACATTCTGCCAAAAAGGAGCTGTGAGTGACAAGGTTAAGGGCTCATTCAATGGCTGTGAAATCAGCATCAAACAAACAGCCACAGGCAGTGCCAGGCCATATTCAGTCCTTTGCCTGGAGTCCCCTAATATTGGGATTACTCTTGACAGACAGAGCAAAGGCTTCCACTGGCCTAGGAAAGCAGTATAAACAACACAAAACAACTCTCTACAGAACACAGGGATAGTGATGCAGTGTCAGAAGCTGCTGGTGGGCCTTAGTTAGCCTTAAAGGATCTGTGTCTTAAATTTCTTTTGTCTGAACCCTTCTTCCTCTAATGAAGAAAATCCAGTAAGACATAGTCAAAAGCCTTTTCTGAACCCTCGACAAAATAGCAGAATCAGCTAATTTAATATGGCATATAATTATTAAAAATCTGCCAGCCACACAAGCAGAATAAAATTTTCCAACTGTGCCTATTGGCTTTCATAGAATCATAGAATAGTTTGGGTTGGAAGGGTTCTTTAAAGGTCACCTAGTCCAACCACCCCTCCAATGAACTGGGACATCTTCAATTAGAACACGTTACTCAGAGCCCTGTCCAACCTGACCTTGAATGTTTCCAGGGATGGGGTATCTACCACCTCTCTGGGCAACCTGTTCTAGTGTCACCACTGGAAAATTTCTTCCTTACATCTAGTCTAAATCTACCCTCTTCTAGTTTAAAACCATTACTCCTTGTCCTGTTGCAACAGGCCCTGCTAAGAGGTTTGTCCCCATCTTTCTTATAAACCCCTTCAGGTACCGGAAGGCTGCAATAAGGTTTCCCTGGAGCCTCCTCTTCCCCAGACTGAGCCCCGTTCTCTTAGCCTTTCATCATAGGAGAGGTGCTCCAGCCCTCTGATAATTTTCGTGGCCTCCTCTGGACTTGCTCCAACTGTGATAAGGTAAAGAAATTGTTCCAACTATTTCCAATGATTTTCCAACTATTTGCAATTATTTTAGCCAAAACTGATCATAGTAACTTCACAAAGATTTCTTCTGTATGTGACCATTTTGCCTGAGGGCCAGGATTATTTGATCACACTAATTTGAATCACATTCCATAAGAGGAGGATGACAAGACTTCCATAAAGGTAAGGATTGTAAATATGCAACTAATATTCCATTCACTATTTAATCAACCAAGCTACCTTTCAGATGGTGAGCTGTGTCTTGAACTGCACATTCATGATCACTCTAAAAGCGCTTGTACTCTTTCCAGAAAGAAGATGAGTCTTCACATACCTTCAGCTGTCCATATTCAAGGTGGACCAACTGGCATTCTCGAGGATGCTGAGTTACAGGCAGTCTGGACCCAAGGCAAGTAATATCCTGTGGAGCAGCAGAATATGTTAGTTTACAGCAACAAATGGCTGGGACATTATTTATAAGAAGGCAATGGTTGGATTGTCATTTGTCTCTGCAGACATAGCACCTGTGACTCAGCAATGCAGAAAAAAAGTTGGATTTAAGTCCTTATCTGCAGTGCAGAGGTGAGATACAATTGCCATATGTGTAGATGTGTCTGGACTAGTTTTCATTTGTGAAGGAGTTGCAATGAGAAACTCAGAGCTTGATATTTGCTCTGTAGTAGAGGCTTACATGGTTATGGCTTGCTCAGTATGGGTCACTGGACAGAAGTTGTCTCAGGAGAACCTGCAGACTGACATTGCAACAAAAACATCACACAAATTGGTGTGTGGGTTTTATCACTTGGTGTAGTGCAGTTATCTCCATAAGGTCTGACATGAAGCTAGGATGTTTTTCTGTATATGTGTGTAACTGTTCAAACTGTGCTGATTATTGTTTGATAGAGACAAGGTGTGTTGTTTTCTTATCTGTCCAGTTCCCTCTGTTGCGATCTCTTTATTGGAGCAAGTAGGCAAAGCGTGTGTTTATACACATACTGACTGTCATAAAACCGACACCTAAAAAGTCAGGTCAAGGTACAGGTACAGACATACATACATACATACAAACAAATATACAGAAGGCTATCACAAACAGGGAAATAATCATCCTACTCTAGTCCATTTGGCCTCTAGGAGCCAAAATTAAAAAGACCTGAAAATTGAGTAGAGTCATGAGGTGATGTAGTTTCCTTAGTCCACTAAAGCAAAAAGCAGCCTGTGTTTTTGAGGAGAAAAGAGCAAGCAAAGAACAAGGCAACTTCGGGGTGATAGCTTGGTAGCTTGGTCTTTTTCCATTAGCTGAATCTCACTCTAGCTTATGCATTTGTACCATTCAGAATTTTACTTGAACTCTATGTGCACACAAGAATCTGCTAAGGAGAGTGGGAAATAACATATAGATTGAGGCAAGTAATAAATAAGGTGTAATGCATTTCTTCTGGATACATCCATTCCACCTACATACACACCTAAAGCACATATCACTGCAGTAGCTTAACATCATGTCTTGTCCCTGGCATGTTCATGTTTATGTATTTCTGGTCTGTGAAAAAATGAGGCAAATTACACTTCTCTTTACATTCCACATATGTTGTATGTTATTTATTCATCCATTTTTGCTCTTACTGCTAAGAAATATTTCAAATCATCTTGACATCTCATCGATATACAAAGCTAGGAAATTTTGCATTTCCACCAGTTTTACCACTCAGTGAAAACTATTAATTTTTTTTTTTTGGTCAGTGCATCATTGCACATTTCTGTCATGAAAGAAAGTATTTTTTCCCATGCAAACTGACTGAGGTTTTGCTTCATGAAACCAGGAGCCACTCATATCCCTGTAGAGGCAATTGTTTAGGGTCAAAGTTTAAGTTTAGATTTTTCTGTGACTGAGCCTGTTATAAAGTTTATTTGCAGAATGATATTACCCAGTATAAGAAGGAGACTGGCCAAAGGGGCAGCAGCAGGACTGACTGAGAGACAGGGACCAGTTCTGAAGTCTAAATAAGTGGGCTGGATAAAGGCTTTAGTTCAGAGTGGAGGAGTGAGTGGACAGACCAGCCTGCATGACACTTCTCTGAGGTTCAGGTTCTGTTTCCTCCAGCCTCAGTGCAGAACTGGGGTGGGTCTATGTTTTGCCACATATGTTTTTTATTATGCAGAAGGGAAAATGGTTTTAGATCCCCTGAATGAGGCACAGTTAAATCATCTTCTAAGCAACCTTCTGGTGGTTTACTATAACGCATGCTCAGAGACTTCAACACTGTGTGCATGAAGTGTACGTGAAGGCTGCCTTTCTCCCACATGCATCCAAGTTTCACTATCTGCCCAAAGAACGATTGCAACATGGATGTCCTTTAAATGGATTATTTTGGGGGTGATCAATGCTCTGTGGCTTGACTTAGCGTTCCGTCCTGTCTCACCCTACCTGGCAAGCATGAATGTCTCTAGCACCATAAAAGTGTGATGGTTTGGGGGATCTCGATCAAATTAAGCATCCAACAGACTTCTTGAGTACCTGGTGCCCGGAGCAGGGTTTTGGTACACTCTGTTGCAGTCATTCTGGCTGCTTGCCCCACACACTGTGGCCACAAGATTGATTAAAGGCCACTGAAGGCTGTGGGCAGCTTCAGGATACTTTTGGGTGAGCTATCAGGCCCTAGGAGAGCAGAACCATGGACTTTTCCAGCTGGCTCCAGGTCAGGTTTCGAGTTCTCTGATGGAGAGAGAAACAACACTGCCCTGAGATGTGAGGAGAGGGGGAGGATGTGAAAGCAATGCTAATTCCTACTTCTGCCTCTTGTCAGGCAGGTGCGAAACGAAATCAAAAGGAGCTGCACAAGGGGCTGGAGAGATTGTAGTTAAAAAAATTAAAAAAAAAAAAAAAGAAAGGAAAAAAGAAAAATAGAGAGAGAGAGATTCAAGCCCTGGGTGTGATGGAGTTTTGGGGAGCTGAAATTTCCTAAGGCAGCTCATCATTTCAATGGCGAATTGCAGGACCTGATTTTTAAGAGAGGAGGAAGGCTGCTCTGCACTGCAGGAAAGCTAGTGCCTTGTCTGATGTCTCACAGTAAGACACAAGAAAGAGAAGTCTGTGGAGGCTTCTTTTTCAGCTGATCACTGGTGAGCAGACAGGTCATTTTTAATTAGTACTTGCCAAATTAAACCAAGTTAACCTGACCGAGGTGGGAGGTATTATATCAGAAACTGGGCTGTCATTCAAGGCTTTAATTTTCTGGGCCAACTATAAGGCTCTCCTGTGTGTCCTTATCAGATTCCTAAATGCTTTAAAAGAAAATGGGACTTTGCATACAAGCATATAGAAATGCTCTGCCTCCCTCTGAGGGTAACCCTGTCCTGGTGGGCTTCCTGGCCCAAAGCTTGGGCAGGTCCTGCTCTGTAAGTCCCTTTGTATTGTTGTACTTCCTGGTTCTGTGTATTGAAAAGTGAGAGGAAAAACACAATTCTTGATTCTGTATGTGTAGGAAGAGTCATTTTATATTTTGACTCTTCAGTGGAAGAGGCAAGGGCTGTTAGCTGAGATCATCGCATTTCAGAAGTGAGACTGAAGAATGCTATGTATCCTCAGTGTACCATATTTTGTATTTTTTTAAGTGTTTAATGTTGTGTAAAATTTCACTGATAGAAACCCTTAATAAGGTATTAAAAAAAAGCCTGAGTAATATTAGCAATTTTCACCTTTGTAAAAATGAACAGTACTCTTGTTGTTTTGATATGCAGCTTCATTAACAATTTGCATCTTTAAAGAGGTGTAACTTTTCTCTGATAACTTCTTCTCTCTCATGGTTACCTGAAAAGACTCAAGTTTTTCTTTGCCTGTATTGTACTTTCCTATGTAGTGTTAAAGTAAGCCAGTAACAAAACCAGATTTTTAAAGAACTAGAGTGTGATTCACTTTATTGTAGCCTAGGCTATCAGAGTTGACTGGTAATCTTGCTGAAGAGTAGCCCTGCAGGTTATTAAAGGGAAAAAAAAAAGTTTCTGAGAATATATCAACAAAAATTTCTTCATGCTTGAACAGTCACATACCCATAACCTTATTTATCAAACTGGCTCCAGGGAACAGTACAACCTTCAGCCTGCTATCGTACAATGAACTGTGCCTGTTGGCAGAGCAATCTTGACTGATAATTCCCATCTTCCAGCCTGCCTTACCCTATCTATTCAAATTGACTTAGCCCAGCTATAGCACCCAAGAAGGCACCTTCTACTACAAGGTCCAGTTGCCGGAGGTCAGTCCATTTAGATAATTCTCCAGCATCTTAGCATGTCTGGGAGGCCTTAGATTTATGGACCCTATACAAATAGGTTGCAATGTACACATCATAAACAGGGCCATGCTGTTAAGCTTATGCAAAGAATTCCTTTGGCTAGCGATGCTTGAAACCTTTATGACAGTGGTTTTATTCTTAACTGTGAAACTGAAACCTTACCCTTATTTTCTTCTTATTTAATCCCCTCATAAATACTTAAACTTACCAGACCAAAAACTAGCTATGAATTGCCATTATTTTTATTGTTTTTTTCTTCCCCTCAATTAATAGCAATTAACACATGGATGGTGAGGCTTGCAAATTAGCTCAGCCACACAGGCTGAGGTGTGCTGTAGGCTTCAAGGCACTATGGCAAACCTTAACATTATCAGGGAGCTGTACTTGCCCATCTCTCAAGGAAGAGCTGTTCTTTGGCAGTAAGGCAAGAAAATGAACCAGAAGATGACAGTCTGGCTGCTCCCAGTGTAAGTCAAGGTTATGGAGAATAATTCTCCATAAGCCTGGCTCAGACCTTGCTGAAATCATGAGGATTTCAATGACCTTTAGGCCTCATTAGTAAAGTTAGTTTTCAGTTTTAAAGATGGCTTGTCTCTGAGTTGGTAGCAGAAGATACGTGAAGTTTGGCTTTGGTGGGTGGTTGAAATGGGAACCCAAAGGAAAAAAAAGCATTAAACTACTGATCATTGACACTTCAGACTGAGGATTTTATAAGGTGAGGGTTTTATAAGTTTAATGATGCATCTTTCCAATTAATACATAGAAATCATACAAAGTAATATTCAGTAAGAGATTTTCAATTGGATTCTGCTGAACACATACAATTTAAGTGTCAAACAGTAGGACTTTTTCTCCTTTAAATGTAAAACCCTTAATGCAAACCGAAATACAGAAACGCTGGATTTTTGTCAAATCTGGTAGCAATTGATTATATGGGGAAAACCTTGGCACATCATCTATCAGCTCTCTGCATGGGGGAATGGTTAGATTCTTTTGATCATTGATAGGGGTATATTAGGTCTCAAAATGAATCCACTCCTCCAGCTTTTAAAGAAGAGAACAGTCACTCCTGACTGAACATTGCTATGTATAGGAAGATCATAACTGTGAAATACAGGGTTGCAGCACAAAAATATTTGAAAAACCAAAATCTTGGTCTCAGCTTGATTTATCTTTGTGCTGCAGGCAGGAGAGCTGTCCCCAGTGGCAATGTTCTTTAGTGGCTTACACGGCCTCTGCACTGGTATAAGTGTTGTCCTTGAAATCACCAAGGAATATCTTTATTTCAATTTCAGCTTGAGGTTATCATTATAGTACATTTTGCAGATACATTTAATTCCCAGTTCATACAAGGAAGTCATAGAGATTATTGATTTTTAGCCCAGTTCATTAAGAATTTTAACACAGGCTGTGGCTACTCAGATAAAAGAGGTTCTATTAAGAGCTTAACAAAGGTTAATTTTGGCATATAATTAACTCATTAGCTAATGAGCTAAAGACAACTTTATCATTTAATTACTACATCTGGTAAAAAGTTCAAAGAGGAAAAATAACAACTTTCAACATCTAAGTGCTTAGAGTAGTAGATGTGTTTATTCTCTCACCCGAAGGAAGGTTAAAATCCAGCCCTTCCTACAAATCCCTTTTCTTTGTGTTTCTCATTTCTTTCTTTAGCCTGCTTATGGGAATGGTTCCTTCACCCTTGGCTTGCTGTATAATTTCTCATATGTTGCAGAGTAGTATTTAAAATGGAGTGGTGAATTCCTAAGCAAATTTCTGAAAGTATTAAAATCAAGGGGGTGGATAACAGTCGGGTGGAAGTTGACATGACCCACATGTTCCCTCCCAGTGTCATCCTTTCAGTCCCCAAGCTTCTTCAGTAGCTGCTGGAGGAGCTTGGTAGAGGAAAAGGGAGGCAGTGTTTCAGTCAGACAAGAGGAGTAGTCACATTCCTGGTTGCTGTTATGAAGTAACACTCTGTATGGCAGCCTTCCTCTTGCATAACATGTCAACCTACCTGGAGACTAAGAATTAAATCTAGAAGTTTAGTTAATCTTTGAAGTTAATGGAAAAACATTTAGTGAGGCAGATGCTCAGCTGCTGTAACTTCTACAATTTGTCACATGAGAATCAGCCTCATTGACTATGGTGGGGCCTTGTTTTGGGCCTTGTACTCATATTGAGCAGAAGAGTCTCTTAGCAGCAACACTGGCTGTCCTCTTCTCTTGGGAGCTCCTGGGTTTGAGTTGCATCTTCCCATCCATTTTCTACACGGCCCATGTGGACTGGACCTGGAGTTGCCTGTGATGCTGAATGGGGCAGAACAAAGAATTTGATGGTGCTTTGGTGAGAGGTAAGATTAAATAAGACACAGCAAGGAAGGAAAAACTGGGCATGAGCGAAGTGGAAAGCCCAAAGCATGAGAAATAGAGCAGTTGTGGGGCTGAGAGGGTGGGCAAGCAGTAGCTGAGGTCTGTCTGTCCTCATGGAAAGGTGAATTTTTGAAGGCTGAATGTTCATGCCATGGTTTGTGTTGGGGTTGGATACTCAGCAGAAGATTTTCTATCCTTATTCCTTACACCTCCTTCACATGATGAGAAACCTTCCTGCAAACAGGCGCCCCGACAATGACAAACCGAATCCTCATTAAAACAAAGAAAGGTTAAGGGGAAAAAATAACCTATTTAAAATGAGGTAACTCACCAGTCTTTGAGCTGTAAATTGACAATAGGATTTATATAATTCCATAATTGTATCTCTTTTACCTGCAGTTAGGCCAGTTAATGATGAAAAAAGTATACAGCCTATCGTGAGGTTTTAATGAGGATTCTTTTTGCAGAGTTAAAAAAATCCACCAAATTAAATTCTGCCAATTTACTCCATTGCAAATTGAGCGCCACCCTGTGCGCAAAAAAATCATCAAGTAGCTTAAATCAGTTACAGCTAAATGTGTAAGTCAGCGTGTGCTTTAGCCTTTAGTCATGAAGAATATATTAGATTTTAAAAATAAATGGCTTTCTGCTGAGTCTTCATTGCAATGGCTTTCTGACTTTTAATTAAATTTTCAGTACTTGTGGGTGCTTCTTCATGTACTTTGTCCACAGAATTCACAGCATCTCTATCATTATGTGCGGTGGAAAACCAGATTGGAGATTATTAAGCTTGTTCATTCCTTTGTTATTCACTAGTACAATACCTAGAGATTTTTTTTTACCTTGTAGGATAAGAGCAAAACATTTATTCTACAATAATACTCTATAAGAATGAAGCAAGAATGCATAAACCGAACATGATTAGCAATAGCTGGTAGCTTGTTACATTTTGCTCATTAGATGCTTCTGGTCTCTTTCACTGGTGTTAAATGAACTTAATGTAAATTAATAAGTACGGGTCCATGTCATTTAGAAGAGGCTCGTAAGGAAAAGGGGAAACAGCGGGTGTTGCTGGCCTCGGCAAAGAGTGCTGGTGCCTGTGGCTGCTGGAGGGAGCGGCTGCTTCTCCTCATGTGGGATGGCAGGAGCAGTTCCCAAGAGGTTAAGTATTGCCTTTTTCAACTAGGGCACTAGTGGTTTAAGGTGAGGGATGACTTCACACAACTGATTGCTAATTGGGAAGGAGGAAAGAGAGTTCTAATGTTTGCTGGCTGTTTCCTGCACCTGTGGGGTCTGAGCATGGGGATGCTCAGCTCATGGGGATGCTGGCTCTGCAGAGCATGCCAGGCCATAGGCGTGATTCTCTGCTTGGCTCCTGCCTTCCAGCTTGTGTGAGGCAAGCGGAGGACAGTGCCGGTCTTCCCGGGACCCAGGGAGCACTGTCTGTGTGCTGGCTCATTGCCCCAGGGGACCAGTGAACCTGTGGCTCTGGAACACCCTGAGGTGCTCCACCCAAAATGGTATACCTCACCTGACATGCAGGCTGCCAGCTTCCTTTCTCACCCATTCCCGCTGTACCTGTGGGCTTTGAGATGACAAACTTGAAAGAAGTCAGAATATGAAATTTGAAGAGTGTCAGTGTAGGGGAGCAGTTGGTGAGGGTAGGCTGGGGCCACCCTCCCCCTTCTCCTCCTGCCCCCAGAGCTTCCTACCAGCTGGAGACTGGAGTCAACCCCCTGGGCACCCCACCGCTCGCTGTGATGGGCTCATGCAAGTGGTATGTACTGCTAGGGGCTAAGGGCCCAGCCACGGGCAGGCTGAGCTTCGCACCTCCTGCTGAGATTTGGGGGAACAAGAGCAGGGCCTGTGTTGCGAGCTCTGCCTGCAGCCACATGTCCATAGCGGAGCTGTGTGGGTGACAGCCTGCTTAAGACAATTGTCTGTGTGTCTGTGAGGGTGATACAGCGTCACGGAAATGTGACAGGAGGATGCAAAGGTTTAAGAAATATTCTTAGTTCCCCCCCGCCCATCAGTGCTCATTGAGTGTAACAAAAATGAATGTGGCCGGGCAGCGGTGGACCTATCATGCACCTAATTTCAAGTGTCTCATCACCAATTATTCTCACTCCTATCTCTTCTCTTTACCTGATGGACTAAGATTGACTCTCAGACCTGGGTTCTCTTCATCCTCTCTCAGTGTCGCTTCCAGCATGTAATTTTTCCATTTGTCTGCAGCTGCCACTTTAAAGGCTACAGCCTGGATTGCTTATTGCCTGTGTGGCTATTTTGTCTGGAGCCAAGTGTCACTCCTGCAGGAAAGCGCCCCCCTGCTCCCAGTTTGTTTTATTATGAGAGAGCTAACAGCCTCTTCCTGGCTTTTGGTGTAAACCAATTTCACAAGGAGCTAGGCCTGTATAGAGAAGATTTTAGTGGGGACTTCAGAGGGGTGTTGGGGGTGGAGAGAGTAATGGACATTTTCTTTTTAAAGCATAGGAAAAATTATAAAATGGTGTTGTCCTTGCAGAGTGTTTCACATTAACCTCTTACAACATCTGTTGGAGCTGGCTGGAAAGCAGGAATTGTGGTACGGTGAGAGAGACGAAATTTGGAAAGTTGGTTAGTTTTTGTTTTGAGCCAAAATGAACGGTGCAATTTTTTTGAGGAGACAAAAGGAGACACCCAGAACCAGTCCTCCCTTCCATGCTGGATGTGGCCAAACCCAGTTCAAATCCCTTCCTGGCCTCTTTAAGAGTAAGTCTTGGGCCAGGACATCCCAGGGAGGAGCAGCAGCAAGGTGTCTGGCAGTTTTTTAGGGATGGCTTTGTATGGACAAGGATGTGGTGGGGTTGGAGGGGTTTCGTTCCTCCTCCCACTGGCAGGATGCATGGCCAGGCAGGTATGCTAACGTAGCGGTCCTGGGGCCCTGTCTGCACCCATCTGTGTGTCTTTTACCTCTGGTCTTGTAGGTGTTCTGCAGAAATGGACTCCAGAGCATATTTTCTTGTGCTGGTGGACATTTATATAAAAAAACTTTCCCTTTTGACTCTATTTTCCAATAAAAGGTGTTTTTTAGTAAGAGATCTCAGTCTAGTTCTATCCAGAGGTTGCTGTTGTAAGCCATTAGCAATTAAGCACTTCAAACATGGGGGAACTGCCATTCCTTACAGTTATTGTGGCACTCTGCTGAGACAGGGCTGGGTATCCTGAGGACGTGTCCCTCTTTACCTTCCCTGAACTCAGCCTTATTTTTTGCTCCTGTAGGACAGTTTGTGTGGAATATATCATCAGTACATTTAAGTGCTGCGAGCAAAGTTGCTGGACTCCTTAAACATTCTCCAGCAGATCCATGTGAGCTCTCATTTGTACAAATTCTGGTAAAACTAGTTTTCTGACCTAAATCAGCACCGGCCCAGCACTAAGGAGCTGGGTTCTTTATTCAGGAAGGCATCCTCCTTGTCAGAGTGCATTTACATAGAGCCCTGCAGCCTATGCACTAATAGCGCCTCCCCCTGCTTCTGCCTCCTAGTGGGCTGTCTGAAGGAGGCTATACATATGTATTAAGTTATTAAGCAGTGGTATGGGTTCTCACAAGTTCAAACGCAGTGCATGCTGTGCCTATGCTCAAACGTCTCCAGGAGGGCCTGGATTAATAGAAATGCAAATGGAGCATCTGCACAAGGCCATATGATTAGAGCCTTCCCTCTCACACCTCAAAGTCAAAAGCAGAAAAACACCGCATGTGAAATACAACCAAAAAAACCTGGTGATATAATATGCAAAGTCTGTCACCAATTTCAACAACAGTCAGCAAAACATTGAGCCTCACCCACTTTAAGCAGCATTGGCCTTACCCTTCTCAAAGGTAAGTGGTTTAATTAGTATTGAATTGTTTGGGTCTTAGAGTCCATAGCGATGCTTGCCTTTGCCTAGGATTCCAGTGAACTTCAGATCACTGCTGTCCAGCAGGAACGCTGCTAACCTGAGCAGAAAAACTCCTATGTCGTGCCAACTTACACAGAATTCTTTCTGCACTGATAGGAGGTTTGAATGTGGCACATGCTAGCAAAATCAGTCATTAGTAATATCAGCCAAGGCATAGACGCTCAGTCAAATTCTGCTTTCAAGAACTGGTATTGATGTGAGTCCATATGTAATCACTCTGAATCTATTTCCTTCTACCTGACAGTAGAATTTGACTCACTTGAGACACATATCCTGCTGTGCCAAAGTTTTACATACTTCTAGAGACATCCATTCAGCCATGGTGTGGACTAGTGTGGCCTTATCAGATGTTGGTTCCTGTTGCCACAAATCGGGAATAACCAGAAGGCAGTGAAGCAGTGGATCTGCTTTTGACACATTTCAGACAAGATATGTGCAGCAAATCTCTCCTATCCTCAAGTCTTGCCCTCAGATATATTTATCATGGATGTATCTATGCAACCAAACATAGTCCTTTAAATTTTTGTAAGAACAGATATTGCAAAACCTTCTTTTTTACTTCTCTGCAGTTGTCACATGCACTTGACCAAGAAGCCATCTTGGCTTTGGAACGGTTTCTTGGAATAGAATTACAGCTGGGATTCTAAATTTAAGACTCTACTAGTGATTCTGTCAGAATAAGAAATCAGACTGATCTTACACACTTTGTGAAGGTTTTATTTAGTTTATCCTTGACAATGACTCTCCTGATGGTATAGACTATTCACAGATGCTGGTATACTTACTGTCTCTGTGAATGAGGGAACAAACTCTTGAGCTCTTCCATGCCCTAGAATAAGGCTCATGAGCAGCTGGTTTTGCCTGGTTTATTTAATATGTAAAGGGTGAAAACACATCTAGCACGCTGTGTATGGTTTTCTGTATGGAAGCGGAGAAACTAACGAATATAATGTAATGGGTTGTGAAGGACAGTCCTATATATCTGATTCCAATACCTTTCAGTTATATGAACCTTACAGAGCAGCTGGTGATCATGCTTACTGCTTTGAGTGACTTTAACAGCTGAAATATGAATATTGCCCTACAGACACGGCAGTTATTTCTTTAGAAGCAATTGCCATGTTCTCTGCCTTTTTCTGCACTGCTTGTTATTGTAGTCCATGTTTCAGTCACCTGCCATGCATTCTGAGGACTCCTTTCATACATCTGTTGCAGCAAACATGCTCTTCCAGCTTCCCTTAGAAAACTTGGAGAATTTGTCCTGGTTCCCCATCTTAGGCACAGGAGCCGGATAGTAAGCCAGAAAACAGGCACACGTAGAACAATACGTTCTACTTTTGTCAAACAGCATAGGAAAAGCTGCAGGGGTTTTTTGCATGCAACTAAAAAGTGACCCTATTTATATGGGAAGTAAAATTTTGTATATGTCTTTACACAGTGCACTTGGAAATGTTGAACTTTGTCTTCCTCTTTGTCTTGAACATTCACAGGGCAAATGAAATGTCGGGCTAGAATGAGGTATCAGGTGTGATTCTTCTGTTCAGTGTCAGAATAAGGTGACTAAGCTATAGCTCACCTTACTGGTTTGATAGGTGCTGGCATCCTGCTTCACAGTTTTCCAGCAGAACAGCAGCATGAGTATAGGCAGGCCTTGACTCTTCAAAGACATCACCGAATTAATTTGTGTGGTAGTTAATCAACTTTCTTATCTGTCCTCAAATCTTAGAACCAATGGTATGTAAATTCTTAAATAACTGCATGCACCAAGCCTGCACAAACCAAGATAGAGGAAGAATTAATAAAACATACATATGAGTCTCTGCTGATTTC
This sequence comes from Eurypyga helias, assembly GCF_000690775.1. Classification (NCBI taxonomy): domain Eukaryota; kingdom Metazoa; phylum Chordata; class Aves; order Eurypygiformes; family Eurypygidae; genus Eurypyga; species Eurypyga helias. The sequence goes on along the minus strand of NW_010243064.1, from coordinate 115,788 downwards.
TTTACACATTAAAGGATAGTGATTGCCCAGCAGTGAGCACATTTGTATACGTACTTCTCACATGCCATTAACAGAGCTGACCTCTTTCAGCAGCATACACAAATCCAAACTATAGCTACAGGAACCTTTTTATTTCTCTTAGTCAGAATATATTATTGTGGTGTTTGCAGTTTGGTGGAGAAATGAATAAAGGAAACAGTCCCCTCAGGTTAGATGAGAATCTGACTTCTAGTGTATCATGGGCAGGATGAGCATAATATCTAATGGGAGAAGAGGGCCATTCCTGTCCAACCAGTTGCTGCAGGTCCACAGTAAAAACAGTAATGTACTTCTGGGAACCTGGTTGCGACCTTGATCGCAATTTCCATGGCTGGTTCAAGTAGAAGAGGAAGAGATATGGGGAAAAAAGAATAATTTGAGATATAACACATATATATAGTTAATTAAAAAAAAAAAGTTATTGATCACAACCCTTACAAAATATTTTTATTTCTTCAAGATGTGATTCTGTTCTGCAAAACAGCACATCATTCAGCGTGGATTGGTGTGATTATTATTAAAATCATATTTCAAACACGACCTCTGCCTTTCAGCTATCTATAAAGAAAAAAAAAAGACATTTTTCTCCTATGGAGGGGGCAGAGCAAGTTACTTAGAGTTGCAGGTGTGACTGAGTAGCATAAGAATCTACTCCTTCTGGTTCACTACTGCCCCTCAGCTGCAGATTAATACAGCCTGCAGATCAGATGTCAAACCAACCCTGTGTGTGCTCCTGGCCTGTTTCAGGGCAATCCCAGACAGGTAAATTTGAATCACGTTACCATGGTTTAGTTCACATACAGGTGCTTGTAGCATTATGGCAGCAATTGAAGCTGAAGCAAACATCTAGGTTGGTAACTCCTAGACCATTTCAGCTGGGTGATTAGGGGAGGTCTCAGTTGCACCCTAACTTGGCTGTTGCTGTATCTTGTGACAGAATGTAGTTCCCCAAAATGCCCAGCTCCTTCTTGCTGCAGTGGTTGAGCTCTGTGTTTTTCAACCACATTTAGTTAGGAATGTAGTAAGCCTCTCTGAATATGGGGCCCTTTGTTGCCGTTCTCATAATGTCACTTCTCAGAATAGCACAACACAGTACATGTTGTTTAGGATCAACATATTGCAACAAACCAGTCCATCAGGAAGGCTTAACAGTGGGATAAGTAATCAAGATCTGGAAATAGCTTAAAGATAAAATAATTTGGGTGTCCAGGATGAGGGCAGAGTATATGGGGATGAAGAACACTTGTTTGGCCATGAACATAATTAGAAGGCAAGAAGGCAGCTATTTTTCCTAAAACAAGCAGAATCTTTTCTGACAGTACCTAGGTTGCATCTGCCTATACAATTGATCTAAAGGTGCACCCTGTTTTCTAATTCAGATCTATGGTGTGTGTTCAGACCGTTGTGGCTTACAGCCCTGGCTGCATGATTGGTGGTGGGAGGAAAGGCGACTCCGTTAGAGTGCGAAGGTCAGGCTGACTCTTAGGCCACAACTACTGGGTGCAGCAATGTTCTCTACAACAAGTCATGTTTGTGGCCTTCCCTTCTTTGGGCTTAATTGACATATAAGAAATTAAGCACTTTCTTGCCGGGTCAGAGCCCTGATGAACTATAAAGTTTCACTCAGTCCCCTAGACAGATTGGCTTCAGCTCCATTGCTTCAGAGGAGGAGACATACATGAGGCACAGAGATTAAATAGTTTATTCAGATCATTACAGCAGGTTTTAGTTAAACTGGGAATAAAATTGTATGACCCCCTTCCCTCCCTTGCCTCTTTGCTCCTGACCTTTAATATTAAACCCCTGTTTTGTTTTTTTCTCTTGTATCTACCAATTCATTCTTGGCAGGCCGTGTTTTTTGGTCTTTACAGTTTGGTGACACCACATGGGAGATGTAGTTTAACATTGGTCTGTACAAACTGAACAAGATGGGAATCAGGTTCTAACAAAGTCATGCTTTTATTTCAGTGACAACTTACAGGACAGGCTAAAGAGAAGAAAAAATAGCTTTACATTTCCTGGATACAAATTGTTCTGCAAAAAGATATCTTTCTCCATGCAGTAACTTTCTGACTTGTGTGGTTACTGTGGTTCTCTTGACAAGTGATTTTGAGGACTGCAAGGAAGAACATTTAGTTACAGCAAAATCATCCTATTCAATAGCAGTGACTTCACATAATACCAGCAAGTCCAGGTTTTAGGTTTCTAGGGAGTCGGTGAGCTGAGTCGGTAGTATCCTCTGGACACTACTGTGTGTCAATCCTTCAAAAAATCTTTCTGTTGCTGGCTGGGACTCTCCCAGTCACCACAGTCCCTCTTCTCTCCAAAGTATGATGAGAAACAATGATCTCTGCGTATTTGGCTTCTCTTTGAAATGCTACAAGAACGCTCTTTCTTCCTTCATTTTAGAGCAAAGTAAAAGGGTGCACTCAATGGACTCTCAGATCTGAAAGAAAACCAGCTGTTTTTTTTTCTTTTAGTTCCCATCCTTCTTTTGAAGTGTGCTTAGTTTTACAGGTATTGTGCTTCCAGCTGCCACATACAAAATTAAGATGAGATGTATATTTTTTGACTACTGAGATCTACAAAGTTGAAATGATTTTCTACTACATGAATGGTATTGTTGTGGGGTATTTTTGTGCTTCAGTATGGTGTATGTTCCCTCAAAACATATCAATAAACGACTGTAGAGTAGCTCAAGTAGATATGGCCATCTAATGCAAATACTGATGAGAGGTTGACCCTACAATGTTATACCCGACAGATGACCAAAAGGAGAAAAAAATCAGAGTTGTGTCAGCCTGACAAACAAGTCTAAAAACATAGAGTGCTACTCCTCATCTCTCAGCATCTCAATTGTTCCAGGTAATAGCATGGCAGAAAATTGAACTGCTGTAATGTTAATGTGAATCACTACAGTGATTCAAGAGGTGTCCAAGAGGAATTGGAAAGGGCAGGATTAGACCTGTGTATGTTTTTCTGCCTGGAATATAGCTTTTAAAGATGGTGTCAGAAGACTGCAGACAAGTAATTGTATTGGCAGCACTGTGAAAAATATCTTGGACTTTTAATGTCCATAATTTGTTACAGGTAGTTAAATATATAATGCAAATGCTACACAGCAATGGATACTGTGCTGGGCTAAGTTTCCAGAAAGAGCAGTCTAAAATCTGTAGACAGCTAAGTGGAGTATGACGGGTGTTTGGCACTTTAGATAACCAGACTGGCTGCTTACATATCTAATACACAGTCATGGGCCCTGAATGTTTGAGAACCTGGGCTAACGTATACACCTAGCTTCTGAACAGCCTGTTCCTGGAGAAGCTGTGGCTGTGTTAACTCCTATGGATTACATATATTATGTCTAATATTTTATTCTACAACTTTGTACTTGGATTTTCTTCCTCTGTGGACTCATTTCTGCTTTTCTTCATTTCTCAGTCCCTTTTTTCTTTTGTTCCTGATGTTATTTTGCAAGTCTCTTATTTCACTCATTGTAATTCTCCTTTCCCACCTTACCCTGACAATAGCCAGGGCTCTGGTTGGTCTTGGTACTCAAGCGGGCAGCCTCATCCCTAGACAGCGAGCTGACCTTGGCTAACAACTGTCTATTGCCTGTACTAAACAAAATCCAAGAGTTTGTTGTGTCTTCATTCATAGTCTGACTAGTCCCAGTGGGAATTCCTTGCTAGATGCTATATAAAGATGTAGAAACATGGGTGGAATTTCAAAGTTCAGGTAGATTTAAGGTTACTTACCTGTTTTTAGTCTTTGGAGATATATGAGCAACCCGAGTGAATGAACTCTAGATCCTATATGCCAGACTTGTATCAACTCCAACTGGTGGCAATGAGAAGAGAAAATCATTCCTGACTCTGATCATAGCCAAAGGGATTGTCTTGAAGCCTATTCCAGGTCACTGTGCTGTGGGCTCTGGATGTACATTTTGGTCTGACGAGGGAACTTTTGAGATGGAATTTCCATGGAGAAACAAGAGGTACTATTTTGTTGCTCCGAGTTGAAAAATAAATGATGTTGCACTTCATAAATAGGGTGTTAATGATAGCAATGAAATAATCGATTTCTCCTCATTAAGTAACAAACAACACAAGCTGAAAAATTAACCAGTTTGTTTCACACAGTTGGATTAATGGAGAACCAAGTGGGTCTTAACTTCCTCTCACCGATGAATAATGGCCTAGAGAAACACAGTGCTAATCGAGGCAACAGTGGTGGTAGTAAACAAGTCAATCCTGTATTTATTAGAGCAGTAGAACATGCATAATACATTGAGCTCTAGTTATCAGCTGAAAGTTGCACAATGCTGGCAAAATAGTCTGTTGTATCTCCACTGAAAGAAGATTGCTTCTTTGACAGGAAATCCATATGTCTAGGAGAAGAGGCATTAATTTAGTAGAAGGTGAGAAGAGTGCCACATGTGGAGCGGGTGGCCTGCTCTTGACTTAACAGCCATTCAATAATTACTCTAAATGCATCACTAATACAGCGAAAGGCACTGTCAGTCATTCAACACCCTGCCTTTGTAAACTTCTTAATGCCGCTTAGGTCTGACCAGAATTTCAGAGGAAACCAGGGACAGTATTTTGCAAATGTGAAAAGCAAAAGTACCGTATAAGGCAAGTCAGACTTTTTGCACACGAATGAGCAGATTTTTCAGTGCCTGTGAAGCGAGTGTGTTGGAATGGGATTCAACTCAACTGACTTGGTGTGGTGCACAATAGGTTTGGTCTAGAGAACAGCAGGCTAGATTGGACCTGGGGAAGCCTGTGTTCTAGTTGTTGCTCTCCCTTTGACCTGCTGATGATCTTTGGCTCAAGTGTGCCACTTCATAACACACCTACAAGATAGAGATGATGATAGTTCTTATTGGAAAGTGCTCAGAAAGCAAAAAAATGCCATGTGGAAACATGTAATATGATTGAAGTATATTAATATTGGGTTCACTGATTTTAGCAGAAATAGCCATGATGATCTCATTGGAAGGATTTCCTTCTTAGCAGGATGAAGACTTCTCTGCTTTAGATGACCATTCATCTACACTTGACTAATTATGTTGGTATCAAGCAACAGTTTTATACAGTCCTGGTTTAATTAAGAATAGATTTAGTGCTGGAAAAGTGGTCAGATAACCCCAACTTCCTAAGACAGCTAAGCATACAGAACAGTGACTGCTATTCAGAAAGTTTCATTTCAGGCTCACAAAAACTAGTTAAATCTCCTAAAGAGTAAATTGTCTTCCCTGAGGACTTCTTGATTTTGTCTTTGATTTAACTCAGGCAACAGTCTTTATGGAAATGTGATTTATTGTAACTAACTGCTAGTTGATGGTATTCCTCATGTGAACTACAGATTTCAGTCTTGACAAAAGTCAAATGGAAGATATTTTCAGTTTATGATCAGCTCCATTTTCAGCAGCTAGTGGTGTCACCATTTTTTTCCTAACATCACATTATGACACACAAGAAATGTGATTCTGCAGAACTGCAAAATTCAGCAAAGATAATGAAAATTCATAAAGAATTGATAAAAAGAAGAGGAAGTATGAAGGATATTCCTGAAGAAGCTTTGTCAGTAGGGGAGTTTCTATTACAGGTAACTACAGTAAGTCCCTCAGGAGTCTTCTGTTTTCATCTATTTATTAAACAACTAAGAGAGTAAGACAAACTATAAATTAATTATACTTGCCAGTGACATAAAGTCAAGGCAGTGGTGAACACAGATAATGCAATTCATAGACAACAGGGGGCCAAATTTTCTTCTTGCTTACACCTGTTCAATCTCACGGAAGTCAATGGGATTGGACAGGTGTAACTGAGGGTAGAATGTAGCCTCAGGCCTTTTCTAGAAAGGGGTGGAGAGCTGGTGAAAGATGCTTAATGTTAATAAATATGAAGTCTTACCCATTAGCCTGAGAGGTACAAAAGACAAAGAATGAAGTGAGCAGAGAGATGAGGTGCACAAGGTGCAGCATGGGCACTTTGGATACAGGAGCTCTGGTGATTTCAGGGGTTGCTAAGAGAATTCAGTCCAACCCAAAGACAGGTAGCTTTTGTGGTGGCTCAGGGGAGTTGCACCGATGAAGGGTTTTGAGTGTTTAGGTCTGTATGTACAACCTGCAAGGCAGCTGCAGCATAGCATATGCCTGTCATGCTATTTATTGGTGATGTACATATATAGTAGCACTAATTGCCTCTTATTAATTAAGAGTGTTGCCTCATAAACAGATTAAGTTTCAGCACCTCTCAGCTTTGTAGTTCTCTCACTCGAACTGTTCATAAGACTCTTGTCTGAAAAAAGGTATCCACAGCTTTATGTATTCATTCACAATCTAAATCTCAGGTTACCAAGGTAACAAGCAGGTTAATCAGCTCCACCACACTTTCCTTAATTGAGGGAGAGCACTTCATTCTCCACTTCAGTCAACTAAGTACAATGGCCTTTTTTAGTTGGCTCTCATAGACTGTTTTTGATCCACTTGACTCTGAGACAGTACCCCTCTCCAACTGTAGTGTACAGTACTGTACACTAAAAACAAACGTGATTGAATCGCTGAATTACACAATGAGCTTTCTGATTGTCTTGTGCTACAATGTTCATACATAATTTATGTTGGAATTGCATTAGGTTGTGTCCTTTGCATGAGATAGGTTGCTTTGTACTTTATAGCTCCAGCCCTGTGATGGAGGTTGGGCAGAGCTATTCTGCATCAGCATGGCTTTGGAAGAGTGGCCCATGGCTGAAACAGTGCAGGGGTGCACAGGGATTGGGGAACCTTTCCTTGGCTCTGCCTGAGGTATGTCCCCTGCCTCAGTCCTCCACCAGTAAAAAGGAAGCTAATTTCCTGCAGGTATATTGCCAATTTGGATTCAGATTCTTCTTGTGTGTCATGTGCTCCAAGGTGATCTGTGACACTGCCTCATTTTTTTCTGAGATCCCTTACCTCCAAAAATTTAAAAGAAAGAAAACATCATGTTCTATGAAGTGCTTTTTGTGAGCATTCACTGCTTAGCCTGATGCACTCACACCACCAGCATGTTTCCTACAAGGATTTCAAGTGGTCAGCCATACTTTTTGTATACTGCTTAAGCAGGGAAGCATTCAGCTGTCATTGAAATGCAGCCACTTCTGCAGCACAACATGTATTTATTATGCAGAGAAGTAGTATCCAGCAATTAAAGGCAGAAAGTAAACTTCATGTAACTGCAGGGGGATTCAAGTAGGAAGAATGAATTAAAGCTGCAGTATTAATATGATGGATGCAACTTGTGACAGGGAGTCTGGATTTTTATTTATATATTTGTGGATGAATCTCCGATTTTATGTCTGTCTCATGAGATGGGAGGTACAATAACACAATGCCCTCTAATGCCGGGCTGGAGAGTGAAGCAAGTAGCAAAACTTTGCCCTAGTTCATAGTTTTCAATGACCCTCTCAGACCCCCTCCCTAGCCACCAATGTAACTATAAAGCCACCCAAATACCCCGAAATTTGAAAAAAAAAAAAAAAAAAAAGAAGTACTAAGAATTTTAAACCAGCACATTCTTTTAGTGTTTGTCACTGTGGACATGAAATGTTGATTTGTGATGAGAACAGTATACAGCTGGCTTCAAATTTTCACCAGTATGGGACTTCTAAATGCCTGCTACTAACAACGCCTTTTTATTTATTGTGGTGTGTGCCTCTTTTAAGTTTGGGAATCATCAAAATAGGGTAGACTCAGCCTCTGTAATGCAACCCTCTAGGAACAATTTTATTCAGTCAAAGTAATACTGAGACCTTGGAGAGGAGAATGGATCTAAAAAAGCATAATTTTTTTTAAGAGAAGCCCTCACACCAACATTCTATTCTGTATTATCATTAACAATTTCTGCTAACCCAAGAAGATAGTGCTTTCTAAAGTACAAGCCAAAGCTCACTCAGCTGTGTTAGAAGCAGATTTTTGAATCCCTTAGTTCCTCAAGTCTTTAATACTGCCTGTAAATCTTGACAAAATTACTTTTTCAGGCTTCAAACAACGCTTTTTTATGAACTTTTCCAACTGTCACCTTGAGAAATATCTAAATGACCCAAGAACAACTTTCATTTTCCACACTGTGTAAACCAAAATTTCACAACTGCCTATAATTTGAAATATTGTATCCCTCCCTCTTGGAAAAAAAAACACAACACCAACAAAAACCCAAACCTCTCATGCAATCATGCTTGCTTTTTCCTCTTCACAGTCTATCACATAAAACCAGCTCCCATGAATGGGGTCTCAAGTAACCAAGACAGATGCCCATTGTTTTTTAAATGAAAAAGTCTTACAGTCTAAAAAAGTAGAGGTTACTCTGCAAATGAGAAAACATACATCTTGTTTACCAATGAGAAAGTACATACTAAGTGTAACTTCTGCTGGAGAGGATGGAGAAAGAGCAGGGACCCCCACAGTTAGAAAGCTCCACTGCAGTTATGCCCATACTTCTGGCTAAGAAGAAAAAAATCCCATTCACAGCACCAGAACCCCTTTTAGCATCCTGTGCTTATTAGTGTTAAGAAGATGTTATTGGCCTCTCTTCAGTCAATTTACTTGAGATGCTAAACAAAGATGTAAAGTGGCAATCAAGAAAATTATAATGGTAGTTAAAAGAGAAACAAAAAGGTGTACTGAACCAAAAACAGATGAGTAGGAATTCTAAGAGTAAGACCCATACCATGAGGACAGTTACACCTGGTGAATTACTGGCAGAGAAAGTGAGCCAGAGAGATGTTTTTTTCTGGTTTTGTTGGTTGGTGATTCTACCCACCCTCCCCCCAGTACTGCCATGATAATCATATTAGAAATGCTTATCTGATTTTAGTCACTTCAGTATCTTTTTTGTTCATATATACCTCAGAGAGTGCACATCATTTCGAAGAAAATGTTTTTGCTCGTTGTTTATGTAACAGTTTTGACTGCCAAATTTAAAATATCTGACAAAAAAAAAAAAAAAGGGCTTGTGGTAGTGAGGCACTCCTGATTATTTTACAATTAAAAAAGTAAACAGAATAGAAAATTCTAAAGAAATACACACGTTGAGTTTAGCACAGAGAAAATTCAGAAATTAACCCCAGAAAGTGCTCATTAAAAAACAGTTAAATGTATTTATTCCTTGTTAATGCAGAGGTTTATTTATCTCTTTTCTATACATCCACTTGGAAGTGCCCTTAATACCTGTGTACTTCTGCACAATCTTCTTGTCTTTACAGAGTTCTAATTAAAAAAAAAAAAAAGACACAAAATGGCAAGCCAAACAAGTTGGAAATTTTAATATAATAAAAAAGATAATATATTATATCTTGATGATATAAACCAAAAATACAATAATGAGTATTGATGGGATGTGAGATTACTCCCACTTGTGAAAAACACCTCCATAACTCATTCGTGACTAAGGTAGTCTTCAATGATGAGATTTGCATTTCACTCGTGGGATAAATTGCATATTCCTCAGAAAACCATTATGTATCTGGCAATGTCTGTATCATTCACAGCTTTGGGTAACAGCAAGAAGCTGTGCTTTCCTATTGCTTTAGCTGAGTGTGCTCTTCAAACATTTATTGTACAATGCTTATTGCAGGAGATAAATAATGCATATGAAGGAACAAAATATACATTATAAGTTGATTAAACTGCTTAATAGTTTTTAGCCCCTCTCTAAATAAGGATTTTTAACCAGATTTAATCTATGCAGTGTTTCATGTCCAAAGAACTAGCATTTAATCTCTGTTTAACTGAAATTTAGTTAGCAATGTTGACACCTCTGCATTTTAACACTGGGATTTCTTTGTGGGACACAATCCCTTTCACTCAACTTAATATCCCATCTTGGTCTCTAAGGGAAAATAATTGAGTTTAGGCTAGTTTTAAATAGCGATAAGGACAGGGAACACAGATGGGTATTTCATTGATTAACACTAACACTGGCCTAAGGCCTTGGTGTCAGGCATTAGATTAGGACATTACGAAGAGAATGACAGAGTTTTGGCACTTTATTCCTCCTCAATAACATTCTTTCACATATTAAGTTTATCCCACCCTAGGTAGCTACTTTATCATGCAGAAGGCCTTAATCCACTGATGTGACTCTATCTGCTTTCACTTTGATGCTGCCTCTGTTTACAAGAGTAATGCAGCCTGTGTAAGACAAAGTACTCGTGACAAGAACAACTGAATAAGGCTTTTAGATGCACAGAGCTCTGACCTAAAAAAAAAAGAAAAATCCTTCAATAAACTTCAAAATACTCCAAACCAAAAGAGAAGGGAAAAGAATCAACAAAACCCAGAGGCTTTTTGAAATGAAGTTATGTTGTTTGCATCATGAAGAAACAGACATGAGTTTTTCATCAAGAAGATTCAACTTTACTGATCTTCTTGTACTGCACTTTATCTTTTCTTCACCTTTGACCTTCCTTTCAATGTCTCCTCAAGGCATCATGAACGTAAGCCTTGTGGTGTTCTTTTAGAAGTAGGATTGCTGCTATCCCCTCTGGTGAATTTAAGCAGCTGTTGGAGTCAGTGACAAGGTTGGCTACAGATTTGGTATACTGGCTGGGAAAGAGATTATGGGTCAGTCCCCAGTGCTGGGAGACAAAAGATTCAAGCAGTTCAGGATTTTTTGGATATCCGAAAAAGATTTCATGAAATTTGTAAAGATCTAACAGTGTATTGCAGGTTTCATGTGGTCTAAACTGCTTATAACAAGTAAAACTCTAGGTAGCCAGTAAGTGGTGTTTTCACAGCAATGCTGTTTTGCAGAGGTGTATGAGATGTGTAATATAATTCCACAAAATTGCATTGCTGAAGGCAGAAACTAGTAACGCTTAGCACTTGCAGGCACTGTGACTATTAGGTGGACTGCCAATTTTATGAAACTCAAACTGTATTAATTGTGCATTTATTACAGAAAATCTGAGTTGCTGGTGAGGCTTTTTGTCTGTAGTTAATAGGAGATTTAACAGACCAGCTGCTGAGGGCAGCATTTTGGATAACTTTTTTAAAAGCTCATTTAAAGTGAGGTTAGCAAATTTACCTAATTTTTCTAAATCATGGGAAAAATTTGGAAACTTCTGAAACACAATAGAGTTACGGGCAGCACGCCAAAGGTTTTGACCTCATTGGTTTGAGTCTAATGAAGGCTTTCCTCCTAGGAACACATGTCTATTTAGTTTTGTTTGGAGTGTCACTGTACTGGGATCCTGGATGAAGGTAGGAAGGGAAATTGCCCTATTTCGAAGTTTCAGATAGTTTACAAGAATTATTATTTCGTGGGAATTGTAAGCCTTCTGTGAATGCTGGCAACAGGGGAATGTTATATTTATGTTATATTTTTATATTTGCACACAGAAGGTCCTATTAAGATTGTATAAAATTATCCACCTTACACAGGAGCAATTGAGCAATCTTAAATTGTTCCTGTTTACATGAACTGAAGATCTGGCCTTCAGAGTTCAGACAGAAACATGTGTGTTCTTCTCTTTTCACTTAAACTGGTGCAGACTAGAAGTAACCCCATGTATGTCAGCGGAGCTGAATGAGAACCAGAAAAAAAGATCCTATCTGATAGATGGGCTTTTTCTGTATGCACTGAGAGATCTCCCTTTTAGAATAAAGGGTGGAAATTCATCATGTGACTTTCCTACCCCTTTGATTTTATATGGTTGCTCCAATCTGTTTCATAGTTTGGACACTGTATGGACAGTCTGTTGCTCAGTTTTCATCACAGATTATGTGAATTCTACTTGAATTCCCCAGCCAAAATCCTTGCTGGAATTATCTCTTTAGAACACTATAACTATTTTTATAATGATAGCAGCCTTTGTGATTTGTGTTTACAGAGAATGCAAGAACGACTTCCAATTCTACTTTCCAGATCATGAACTGTTTCTTGTACAGCAGCTTCAAAATGTAAAAAAGGTGTTTGTTTTCCCACTTTCCTCAGTGATGGCTTCACTGAAGTTGAGTCTGTGGTAATAGTTCTTAGTTCAGTTGCTTTTTCCTAAATTTCTTAGTAAAATGAGATGCTACTGGCAGTGCCTGTGACAATGAAGGCTCATAGGACTAAGCTTGAGCCTGACAAAGTGTGGCTGGATTCTGGGAAACCTCTTCACTTTGTTATAGCCTGGCAGCCTAAGCCCAGTTTTCTAAAGATCCTTTCTTGGCAGCCTCTCAAAGCAAAAAGAGTGTATAATGGAAAATTTATGGATTGATTTTACAGGCATGGACAGGGGTTGCCAGCAATCAGCATAGTTATGTTTATTTGCCATCTGATGCAGGATTTCAGCTCAGGTTTCCAGAGATGAAAGGTGAGAGCAAACATCCCATGACTTGCTTGTACCCTCCATAGATACAGAATTTGCACTGGTTTTGATGGGACTTGAGAATTTTTGATGGGACTGGAGGTTTTAGCTGTCAAAGTGCGGTATTTAAAAACCAAAACAAACCCAAAACCAAAACCCACCTGTATTTGTTGGTTCAGAACACTGGAGTGGTATGAATTTAACTAATTGTTTACCCCCACCTGTAAGTTTTAAAAAACTCTCAAGCACTTGATTTGCAGCCTGTTTCTCTGTATAGTAGATAGAAACACTAGGTTGTTTGGAGGAAAACTGGCTGGAGTCGTGAGGCTTTTGAGTTCTTTACATGCAGCGATGAACAAGGTGGTTTCAGATTTAAGAACATGGTGTTACTTCAAATCAGGAACAGAGTTTCTCTATAGTACTTACCCTTTGGTGCAGGACATCCTGACAGATAGGGTTTTAAATCTTTATGTCTATGGTTTTTTTTGTTTGTTTGTTTGAAAAGGGATTATACCTGTGCAGAAAAATGTAGAACAACATTTCCTTGAGAATTCCTGTCAGTGTATGAGTTTAATGCACATCTGAGACATTGGCAGCACTGTAATAAGCCACAGTGGTAGTTACCATCTGTCATGTTGCCAAACTATCTCAAGGCACATTTGTCTTTCTCAGGGAGGGGAGAGTATGTCAAAGAACATGGAAATGGAAAGAAAAGCTGTGATTTTAGCCCCTCCCTACACAACCATATCCAGTGCTTCTGGACAGACCGTAAAGGAGTTCAGTTCTATCTATTATCACGCCCAGAAAGGCAATGCAGAGGTCTAGTCACTCTCTACAGCATAGTCCACTTCAAAGGCAGCTTCAGTTGTAATCTCATGAACACCACTGAAATATCACTGTTGTTTGATTCATTGGGTCACTGATAGCCTTCCCATAAACTCAAAAGTGGCAGGAGACAAAGATGAGCTACTGGAGCCTCAGTGGGTCTGGGGATTGCATGTCCAAAGCCTCCAGAGGTCATTGCCCTGCTGCTAGATGTGGCTGCTGTGCTGTTAAACAGGCTGCTCCTGTGCTAGTCCCTGCTCCCAGGCAGGGGGCAAAGCAGGTGGTGAGCCTCAAAAACATGTGCTACTCTTGTGAAATATGCTTGTGTGTTTTCTACCTTCAAAAGAAACGTGGTGTGTATGTGCCAGGAAGCCAAGGGACCAGCATGACAAGGCCTAGTGGGAAAATGGACCAGAGAAATAATGTACCTGGGCAGGAAAGAACTAAACAAACCCCATGCTTAATTAGATAAAATCTGCATGTAAGAAAGCTGGTGAAAGTAAGTGTTAATGCTGAAGCACCACAATAATGTGTTGTTTTCGCTTTTTAAGCATTTCACAGTTTCTGGAGATAAATAAGAAAAGTGTCTGATTGCGAGTGTCAGATCGGGTCTGTGTTGCTCAGAGGCAGTTCCTGTGTCACTATTAGGGTGCAATTCCCACTATCACTGGTATTAAATACACTCCTAAGCATCTGATTTTACTCTCAAAAAGTATGATGACTGCTTTAGGGTAAAATTGCAGCTTCAGTGTTTATTGTGTGGAGGTTGCCAAAAAATATGGGAATCCAACAAGTCACACTTCCTTGATAAAATCGAACTATGTTAGAATGGATTTAGTCTTAAATGATGACTTTTATCTAATTCAAGCCACCTTCAAAAATGACTGTGCATGTGAACATAATCTAGACAATAGTGCAGTGGCAGTTGAAATAAAACTGAAAGTCTTTAGGCCCCAGCTCAGAATTAAAACTCTTAGAAATCTTGTCTAATGTGTTGTTTATGCTGCCTGCCCCCATTCTTTGAAAAATGCAGGCTAGCCAAAAGTTTTTGATCCTTCTGCTATTAACAGATGGTATATGTAGCTAAGGATAAGCTGGGACTATCACTTAGGCCACAAGCAAAGGGGTGAGGGATGCTCCCCTGTGGGTACCCTTAAAAGGCCATAAGCTTGAGTAGCAAAAATGAAAAGGTCTAGTGCTGGTGTTAATTACGCAGAAACCACACAGAAAGTGCTCACTGTCACAGAGTTGAGAGGTTGTGCATCCCTTCCACAGATAAAAGGCATGGTATGAAAACATTTTGCAGAGGACAATGAAGTGAAGATTAGCATAATCTTTTGCAGTATCCTCAGTAAGCTATCCATGAGTGAGCTGCTTTTTTCTCATTCCTTTTGCTCTAATGTCTGGATTTAAGGAATGGCAATGTAAGAATAGGCTTTGTCCTTGAAGCCTGACAGTTGTGTTTTCCCGCCTTCATGTGATCATCCTTGTTGCTAGTGTACTGCTCTTCTGGTAATCAGACAATGGAAGGAAAACGAAGTGGCAGTTCATTGACAGAACCTTATCCTGGCAATGTTTTTTCTTAATCCAGACTCATCAGCACTCTCGCACTCTCCGTATTTCCTCATTTCTTCTGAATCAATAGGGCAAAATCTCTTTTGTAATTGAGATGAAAGTAATGGCAAATAATGCAGGAAAAACCCTAAAAATAGCTCCATGGAGCCTAAAAGCAACATAATTGTATAATTCTTCTCTGCTTGGGAGGAGTGTGTCTGCAACGGATGCCTGCTTAGCATGGTAAATTGAGCATGATTTCATACATACCTTGGCAAAAATGGCTCTTCAGATGCACGTCCTCTGGAGCGCAGTGTTTAGTTTTAGCATGGAGGCTTAGACATTTTCATGCTACAGTTTAACGTGACTATCTCTAGGGCTGATGCAGTGGCTAATACTCAAGTTTGTTAGCCACTTTGATCCTGAGTGCCCTGTTTTAAGTCTTGCTACTACTGGTTAAGCTAGCGCTTTGTTACCGCAGGGATAACTGGGGGATTCGGAGTGTTGGGAGGCACTATCCCCAAGATCAAAATATAAAAATAGTTCTAAGGTCAGGGAACTGTATAGACCCCCAGAAGCTTTTCAGTTTTACAGCTGGAGATAGTCTCTTAAGTATATATAAATCGTCATTAGGATTCTGACAAAGAAGTGCACGATGGGATTGCTGCAGGGCACGCTCTTTGAATCTTATTCCTGATAAAAACCACTTCTGGCTGGCTGACAGGAGACAAGGCAAGTTCAAGGAAGGCATTAAAAACATCTTAAATCTATTGATGGCAGCAGAAGTGTTGGGATGAATAGTTTGGGATTAGGATGAAGACTTCTGAGTGCAGTCAGGACAGAGAATTTGGGGCCAGCTGGCAATTCTGAGGGAAAATATGTCTCTGAATATGGACAGATTCAAATAATAACTCACAGGATCACTGTGAAACTTTCTGAGAGGGAATAGTTGATTTTTTTTCTTTCTTTTCTTTTTCACCCCCTCATAAAAAAGCCTCTGTCTGATTGAAATATCACTCTAGCAGGAGGCAGGCTTCCTATCAGAGGGTGCCCTAACAAACGCACTGGGAGGGGCAGCAGGCGAGGACGGGAACAGGTTTTAGGGCGGTGATGGGCCCCTCTGCCCCACTGGGAACAGCTGCAGCCAGGCCCAGCACCAGGAACTCCCCATGGCTCCTCTTCTTTAACAGAGGGACAGTGTCTTTCCCCTGCACTGCTTGCGCTGGGCAGATGGAGGACAAGGTGCGTTTACCTCACCGAGGCCAAAATTTCCTTGGTGAGCAGGGACAGGCTCACTACTCGTCTTTGCTAAACTGAACCATGCTGCTCCTCCCATGGCAAGGCCTGCAGAGAGGCTGAGAAAAACCAAGCTAAGCCCACCCACCCAAAGGCTTTGGGTGGCATGGACCTGTGTCACCATATTAATGGCTGCACAGTTGACAGTGACATTTGGTTTCCCAAATTCTTCATTCCTCAGAGTAACATGAATGTAGTGTTTTCATTAGAAGACCAGTGATGTCTAACACCCTGAATTAGTAATTTCAATGTACCTCTAGACCTACCACTCTCAGTCAATTAAAGCATCCGTCAGTGCACTTTTGCTCAATTATATTTGGATTTTGCATTGATGTAAGAGCACTGAATTCGTAGGGGTATCACACTTGCTAGAGGTCTTGATGTGTGAATCTCTGCTGCCTGCCAAGATCTCCTGCAAATACTTATCTCTGTGCAACTGAAGGGAGCATCCAGGTCTGCCCTCAAAGGCATGCACTGAAATAGTGGAATATCAGCAGTGTGGCTGTTATAGCATGGGCTGTGGGAGTTGCTTCTGGCAGGCTTAAGAAAATTCTAGTGGAAAGACCTTTCCTAACAACACAGTAGAAATCATGTTAATATTCTTCCTAAGTGATGCCCAGTGGACCAATGACACAAAGAAATATGATTTGTTTGAGAGAAAGACTGGACATGCTGGTATCTGAGTATACGTGCTATGGAGCATGGGTAAGAGTCTCCCCGGCACAGTCCAGCGCCACTTGATTTGAAACTCCAGTAGGTCTCAAATTCCTCCTTGGGACCTTAGGGCTAATATTTCTTTTCCTATGCTACATGGATAGTGCATGAATATGATTGAAATCCAGCCTGGCAACTGTGTTGTGCTGAATGCAAATGCAAGTGTCTTTGTTAACAATTAGGTGAGAGGGTGACGAAGTCTTAGCGGTCAGAGTAGTCCTAAATTCTGTGCTAGCAGTGAGCATGGTTAACAGCCTTTTGTTAAAGGAAAAAAAAAAAAAGCCTCTTTTCTATCCGGCTTGGAAATCTGCCCCAACCTAATGTAAGTGGACAGGTTCAGTGCTACCTAAAATTATTTTGCCTCGGCAGTGAACTGTGGTGTTTGCCTGTTCGTAAATACTTGTGGACACCTTACTGTCGGCACCACTGCCATCTGACACACAAAATTGAATCAAATACTCACTATATCCAAGTTGTTGTCAGATATCAGATACACAAATAAGCTTGCTTCCCTTTGTGCTTTAGCTATCATGGTTTGTTATGTCAGACTCTGGGAGCATACTATGTTTGACTGGGTCTCTCTGGAAAGAACCTAAGTGATCTGCAATTTATGCTGATATGGGTGAGATAGCAGTTGGTGGACAGCAGGTAATTGAAAGTTTGCAAGGCATTATACCTAGCTGTCAGCACAGCTCTGGATTTGCATAATTGTTTAAACCGTCAGTGAGAATTGTTACATTTAATTACGTCTTATTTACAGGGGACTTGCTGCAATATTTGGCTATATCTGAGAGAGTGTTAACTGAGGAACAAAAACCTGGACCTGTGGAGAAACAGGAACCAGTGTATGGGAAAGCTCATTATAAATTGGCTAACTAATAATAATATTTTTCTCTCAGAAGTACTTCATAATGATAGGCTTAAAGACTAGAAACTACAACTGTTCAAGCCTCCTACAAGTGCATTGCAATAGGAGTGAAGGTTTGTGTAGAGAACACAGGCATGGCAGAAAAAAGACAACTCACAGCTTTCTTAAGTGCTACAGAATAAGCCAGGTGAGATTTTATTTCAGTTAAATAACCTTGGAAGCACAAGGTTCTGTGCAGAGGTAGCACAAGAGCCTGAACATTTAGAATGGCAAAAATTTAAAATACACACATGGACCAGGAAGACAAATCACATAACAGGCTTCTTGGAACACCTTCCATTTTTAAAAATGCAGTTCAGTATTTTCCAATACATGGCATTTGCACTTCCACCCTCTCCTGGGAACATTGTTCTTCATAAGGTACCTATGGCCAAGCAGAATTCAAAACCCTTCATTCCTGCGGTCTGTATTCATGTAGGGTGTGTAGTGGTTTATTCACTGTTAGGAATATGTGCATCAGTAGTTGGTTTTGTTACACAAATGTTTGTGAAACTGATGCTTTATTCACTCTTTGCATGAAAAAAAGAAAAGGACTTGAACAAGAGCATTAATGTTTTGCTACTCAGCATTCAGTCTGCTCTTGGAGAACTGTCATTCATCCAATTAGGTACAGACACAATATTGCATGACTCAAGCAAATGATTACTCATCAAAAAACTACCCAGGGAAACAAGCTGTTCACAAACTCTCCATAGGTTCACCTGCAGCACACAGAGAAATTTGATGGAGTTCAATTGGATTATGGGGAATATGAAAAGCTAAACATGTGTCTAAGTGTTGTCAGGATCAGGGCTGATGCACACATCCACCACCATCAGGAGGATCTTGTGAATTATTAATGATCAGAAAAATTGCCTAAATTAATTGGATAATTTATTTGTAATGAATAATTCGAGCAGCTCTATTCCTGAATGTCTTTCTGCCCTTGAATAAAGCAGTTGGGTAGTGCTGCCTGCCTCTTGTTTCGAATGTAGTTAAAGCTTCAATTAGGCTTGCCTACATTGAAACTTGACATACCAGTTTCTTTCACGTATTTGTACAGACAGAGAAGCAAGTCTGTATTTGGGTTGTATTTTTGCAGGGTTTGATGTCTTGTTCAAAGATCTTGAAAAATTGAATGACTGAGGACATAGACTGGAATTCTGCCCTTCAGTTTATGTGCAAAATCAAAAACATGCAAAGTTTGGTAGTATCTGAGCTTCATCTGATAAGGCATACATTAAAGTATAAAAAGAAAGCCCAGAAATAGGAGACTTGTCAGTTTGAATGTTAGTTAAATAAGTACACAAGATAAACAGTTCAGTGAGGGTTATGTAGCTGAATTTTCAATCAGAATGCACAAAAGGCTGTTACAACAGCATCTTCCATTACCAAAAGCATGTAGGATTTGTTGCCTGGAGTAGCAGACATACTTTGCAGAAGAAAATATACCAGTTTTAACAAATCTTCGCTTTCAAATTAAATATTATTAACCAACTCAGAGCACTAGAAATCCCCCTCACTCTGTGCTCTGTTAAAAATGCAATATCCAGCAGTTTTTGACTGTTCATCTGCCACTTAATCAGGACTGAAAAGCCTTTCTCTCACAAATATTTGTTTCATACCTGCAAACAGGTACTGCACGCTACTAAATTTAAGTTAAAGGCATCCCTCCTTTTAATCTTAAAATAAATTACTGTTGACATTCTGTTTAATATAATTAGATTAATATTTGTTAGTTTTTTGATACTACCACTTAATTTCCACATGGTACAATAAATTTTTTTTTAAACTAATATCTTCATTATAGTATTAGGTTTGAAATAACTGGAGCAGAAACTGATGACAAACTTACCTTTTAAAAAACGAAAGAAGTTCTCACTGCCTGTATCTCTGTTGGAGAGAGCTGCTTCCACTGCTGGAAGAAGATGTATCAGGGACACAGGAGACGGGCAATAGGGCAAGAGCTGAACACAATAGCTTCTAGTGCCTCTCCTTGAGGACAAGCCAGTGACTGTCCGGAAAGGTTACTTTCTAGAGTGAGACAGAGTAAAGGTGGAGTTCTGACCTAATCAGGGAATAGGTCTAAATGGTATCTGTTAGGGAAAAAATGTTGGCTGTGGGCAACAGAGAAGAGGAAAAGAAGAACAGCTTGTAATGCACCAGTGCAAACTCTTGTACTGATGTGTTACACAGCTGGGTGGAGAAGAATGTGAAGAATTGCTGAAGATACTGGATAGGGAAACTTGCTTGGGAAGGCTACTCTGTGTGTATGATGTGTGTATGTGTATATATACATAAAAATACGTATATATGTGTGTATATATGGGGGGAATTTGGACATTCTGGATTTTGTAAGGTACAGCACTGCAAGGCATAAGCATCTTCTGTTCATCTCTTACACAATCTTCATTCTTGCTTCCCGAGTGTGGCATGGGAAGGAGCTGATAAACCAGGACAAGTGATCCAGACTTCATGGTATCCATGCCCAGTTTGAGAGCCGAGTGTAAATCCTGGGTTAGCCAGCTGGCTCTGTTCCCTTCTAGGGTGGCACAGGGCAAACTGCCCTGCCCACTACATTGTCACACAAGGTATGCAATGGGAGGGCATGGCCCACTCTGCTTTCTCTTCCAAAAAATGGCATGTTGTACAAAGTGGTGGCAAGGAACAACAGTGAACCAGGAGATGTTGTGTTCTGAACAGCCATGGCTTAGAGGCATATGGAGGTGCATCTACATGGAGATCATCACTCAACCACTCTCTGTGGTTATAGCTCTACGCTGTGGAACATTAATATCTCTTTAAAATGTGGTGCATGATTGCGGCTACAGATGTAACTTGTCAAAATTATAAGGTTCTTAAGGTTTTTAGGGCCTTCCGTGGTACTGTTGGTCTTGGGTTTCTGTTGCTAGAGAAGACTTGTTTTTCATCTACAGATATTGTGTATGAAATTTAAGCATGACTGTTTATTGTGGTTTTTCACATGTGTAATTTGTCTGGATTCTGCAGGTATAATTTTTTTTTACATTGTTCTTTGGTGTTAATGCATTTTTTGTAGAATATGTGTAAATAGATATGAGCAAACTGTGTAAAAGTTATTCAGCTACCCAGTGAACCATGTAATCTGTTGATTCATAGAGACAACAGATAATAGAGTGAGATATTTTCTTTACACTGTCTGTGTAGTATCTAGGCACAGAGTCAATTTGTGTCCTGTCGGGGCATGTTGTACCACACTGTATTATCACTTTGAGGATAGGCAATTTGGGTAATGAATATGTGAGCTGGGTGGGGGTGGAGAAGTATATCCAATGTCTACAAAGTGGAAATGTTGAACCAAGATTTTGGCTTCATTCTGGTTAATTCAAAGCACTATCATCACAGACAGGCTCTTTTGCTATCTTGGAAACAATATTGTTAATTAGCTCTATCTTCCCCTTTATCGTATCATATAAATGGAAACAGTGCACTAAACACTGACATTTTCTTTGTACAGCAGGTATGAGTAAAAATGCCATCCGTTTGGGAAAAAAGAAAAATTAAATGGTAGTAAATTAGCATTTTGAGAGCAGTGGAAGAAAAATAGTTGCTACTTCCTACACTTGATCCAAGCAGCCATTTGATCAGGCTGTTCCTATGCCCCTCTACTGTGGCAGCCCCTCACTATACTGTTGTTCTGGCCACTCCTGACAGACCTGGGGTTGGCAGCTGTGCAAATGAGCAGGAGGCACAGAATAATGACAATTGGCCACTTCCCAGAATATTCTTCACAGTCTCAGAATTTTGTTTTCTTATTAATCCTTCTCTTATCAAGCAGTCTTGCAAGCTGTGGCATTTGTGTGACTTTTCCAGGAAAGTATCCCTGGATTCCCCCAGGTATTTGTAAAAGAGAATTTGTGAGAGATGTTCCAGGACTGAACTCCTTCTTCCCCTCCAAACATCTTCCCTGGTGTATATAGATGGTAAGTTGTGCAATGCAGGAAAAGGTGGACCTAGGTGCTATGTCAAATATCAGAATGGGTTTAGCTGTGTTACTCCAGATCTCTGCCCTGGATAATTTGCCCTTTTAGTAAAGAAATGTAGTATAGATGGAGTGTATTAATACAGTTAAATTGCTTCTCCCTGCTGCTGGTACAATGAGCTTGGTTGAAGATGACTCAAGTATTGCTATACAGTCAGAGTAACAGATGAGTCTCATGGTCAAATATACAGACAACCTAAATAAACCTGCCAAAGTGCATCCTATGTAATGCGAGTCCCTATAATGTATCAAGCTGAAATTAGCTCCATCCACCTCCTCTTCCCCATCCTCTGATCCTGCCATCATCACCTGAAGTCATTGCTGAGATTTGAAGCCTGCAGAGGGGAGTGGGAATGAGCTATCCACCCACACTGTGGGTGACTGTCACATCAAGGAAATCTCCATACATCCGATATGAAGCCAAACAGCAAAGGCTCAAAAGCGGGAAAGCTGGTGAAACAAATCAAAATCTTCCTTCTTTTCTCACTAATGGTTGGTGATTTGTCCATAAGCAATCATTTCACTGTCTAGATTTGATGAAGCCTGCTTCTGACATCTTAGTTGGCTTCAGTTTGGCAAAATTCCTCTCAAGTTAGATAGACGTTTTAGTTGAATAAAGACCGCAGGTAGCCCCAGAAGCTCTCTTTCATTTATCCTCGCTCCTTCCACCACGCGTACAGCCTGCTTTAGGATCTCAATGGCACTTTTCAGGTAAGGCTGGCCAGCCTGACCCAGTGCCCCAGCCAGAGCGCTGCTCCTCTAAGCATCAAGGTGGAGTGACTGGCCTGAGCAGGCACTCCTCTCCTTCCATGTGCCTGCCAAGTGCCGCAGCCACCTGGGCCATGCTGGCCTGTCACAGTCAGAGAAACAGGAGGCAATGTGGTAAAAGTGAGGCTTAGTCACGATTCCTGCAGAGGTACCGAACAAGTGAGGTTTTTTTCTCTAATTAATGCTATTTATTGTCTGTGTGAAGGAGCTCTGGTGAAGGAAAAGGTCAGCACTTTGATATGCATTGTACAAACACAACAAAAAACAGCCTGTATCTGCGTAGGGTCCAATTAGTGCCTGCGACACTCAGTAGGAGTTTTTTCCGAGACATCTCTCAGCCATGGGTGCCAGGTGAATTGAGCTTCTCTGCATGCCTTGGTCTAGAAGATCTTGGAACAGAGCATACAAGGCAGATTTTGATTGCATTAGAAATACTAATTCTCAATTTCTAGCTGCTTATACAGCACAATTTCTCAGGAATATCTCATACTGCTAGTTATTGCTAAAACATCTCTGGGGATATAGCATGTAGATATGTTTGTTCTCGTGTCCTGGTAAGGTGTTGCAATCTGAGAATGTACCTTATCTCCAGGTACGATGAGGCAACTCGGTGCTCATCCATCAGCCACACAGCTCAATGCAAGGAGGATCAGGGTGAGCTTTTAATGGGCCTGTAGCATGTACCTGGCTGGAACCAGCCTTTTGCTACTCACCTGTTTGTCGTTCACTGTCTCCAGCAATGTCAGTAGCTGCAGTGGATGTTTAGACCCAGCTGGAATAGATGTGTCAAGGCTTTCATTTAGGCCAGGAAACTACTCTTGAGTTGCTCTGAGTTCTGCTTGAGTTGGGTCCACCATGTTCAAGTGCTGTGCATGTTATAAATAAAATGGACCAAGGAAAATGTGTTACTCTTGCTTAGACTCATACGTTTCTCTTGAAAGTAAAAGATATCCTTGAAGGAGATGAATGCCCATATGGCTCAATTTTAATTGCACTCCATTTTAGTACTGGGGTGACTGCCCTGACTATGGAGGACCTTCTCCTGACAGGGGTCAGGACAGAACCTGCTGTGCTCACAGCTTCCTGTCTGGGAAGACTTTGCTGCCGTGCTTGGTTTAGCTATTCCAGAAAAACTTAACAGAATAGTGACTTCTCTGCTGTCCCAGTACACAGATCTCGTGTGTACGGTATACACAAGAACGCTTTGAAAGCGAAGTTAGAAAATGTCATGTGCATTGTGTACTATAAAAATTTCAGTTTATCTTACATGTATTTTTAATGGCAGCCACTTGCCAACTTCCTTTTGTTCGATACAAACAGCAAACTTGTTCTTGAGGTAAATACTGTTTTAGTCTTCTGTTTTTTCCCCCTTTATTTCATTTCAGTCTAGTTGAGTTTAGAGCTTCTGCCTGGGCAGCCAGGGAATATATATAATAGGGCATGAATACATTCTTATAAGTATTAGAACAAGTATGGAAACACAGAGCCCTTAGTGACCTTGCTAGTCCTCTGCTGATCACTTGTGTTTGTTGTTGTAGGAAGGCAAACATAAGTATAGAAGTGTTATTGAACAGAAAACCCTTCAAAAATTTCACCAGCCTTTTGTATTCAAGACGCAGAGCAATGGGGGGCCGTCCTGCTCAGAAAGCATACTTATGCAAGTATTAAGAACTGGCTGAGATAAGAAGTAAAGCTTAAGAGACCTTCATCATTAGCTGCTAGTGGTGGAGATTAGTGATTCTACTACAGGATTACAGATGGAATTGTTAGTGTTGGTTAATTGTTCATTAATGCTTGTAAAATAAGATAGCAGTAGTAAAACTTGCTATTGTCTGCTCTCTCAAAGTAAAACAAAATTGGATCTGCTTGTCAATAGCTGTATTGATGCTAACGGGTATATGTTTAACAAAGCATTTTACAGTGTAAACTACTATCCAGTTCTTTCAACATTTAATTAGACACTATTATCCTAATAAGAAATAATTTATGTTTTAAATAATCTCTTCTCTACACATGAATGTTTTATCTTTTTAATTAGCAATGCCTTCACTAGGGTGCTTTTAATATTTCAGAGTTTGCATATAAATCTCAGGTGGAACATTACCTCCCTGTAGCCTCATGGATTTCTTTTATTTACAATACCATTAGTACTGCCATACATTCCTACCAGTGCTCTTCTGTATTGTTAGGGAATGGCAGCTGCAGTCCAGGTAGCTGAACTCCTCTCTCAGGTGCAGCCCAGGATTATGCAAACTTCTGCCAGCAAAACCCTGTGAGTAGAGTCCTGGGAGCAGGATGTGCATCAAGGAGAAACTGCGGTTTTGACTCTGTGTCTCCTGGGTGGCTGCCATGCCATGTGAAACAGGGCTGTGCTTACTGTGGCAGGGTTATGCTTGTCCTCTGTATTGGTGGGATGCTTAGTCCAGGCTGCAAAATAGAGCTCCTTAAGCTTCTCCCTGAGGTGCCGAGGTGCCGTGGGGGCTGTCTCTCTGTGCAGACCTGCCTATTCTGCTAACAGCCAGCCGGTGGCTGGTCTGTGATACCCACTAGCAGGGAAGGTGTGCAGGGAGTCTACTCTGCACTGCCTGCCCCAGAGAGGGGCCAGCCTTCTCCTGTGCCTCCTGCAGTGCCCCCAGCATCGCTCTGCAGCGGGAGCTGTTGACAGGTGCCCAGCACAGGGACTTGCAGGTCACAAACGTGTGCTGGACTGGCAGGAGGGGGACTGTCACTCCTGGGGGCCACTACTCTTTCCTCCCACAGCCAAATGGGCCAGAAAGGATCCCACAAAATGCAGTGACAAAAAATGGCCTTTTGACAAGGACAAACTTGAAAAGAATATGAAAACCTCCATTTTTATTAATAAAAAGTAAACTTCAAAAGAATACTAATCCTAGAAACAGAAAAAATATTTTCAATGAGATGTGTGTGGAGGATTAGTGTTTTCACCAAAAAAAAAAAAAAAATCACAGCAAGAAATCTCAGCTGTCCAGGATATAAAAGCATGTGTTTTAAAGGCACGTGTTTTAAAAGCACAGGAAAACTACACCTTCCAGGTTACTTCCCTGTAGGCACTTGAGCATGAAAACTAAAGACTCTGGGTCCCCACAGAGGACACACAGTCTGGGAGTCTTCATCACCCCCTCATCAGATTTTCCTCTGTGTGTCTCAACCAAGGATAATGGTACAGCCAAAGATGACTTGTTCTACCCTGATCTTGTCCCTTGGCAGCAGTCAGAGGAACCTGAAAGGCAGCTTTAGCCTGAGCCAGATGCCGCTGGCCCTGAGGGACTGCTGCAGCATCCGGGCACTGGCAGGATGCTGAGGAGTCTTGGCTGGGGTCCCTATGCAGGCAGCAGGAGTGGTATATGGCGGTGTGAAAAGCTGCCGTGCTCTGATAACCAGCCTGGGGATGCACCTATGGAGTAATAAATGCAAACATTTCTGCCGAGTGCCATTAACCTATCTATCTGCCCCATTACATCATCAGCTGATGTCAGAAACCACTATATCGGGGCTCCAGTGGATAGGTCATTTATGGCTTCCCTTTGCTCATCAACTGCAGCCTTGGTTGTCAGAGCAAACAAGCAGGGGCTGAACTCTGGATGTATGAGTTGCCCCACGGAGAAATTTGAATGCAACGATGTCTCTGTCAGTTGACAAGAAGTGATAGTGCTGGTTAATTGCCTCAAAAGTGTTAACCAACAGCTCATTAGTTTTAAAGATACAAACTTGATAACCCTTTTTATGTGGCATGGAATGAGAAGTGAATAAATAATTGCATGCTGAGACCTGCCACTGAGAGATGTAAGATGTTGCTTTAAGGTAAGGAAAAACAAAACCTGACTGAAATATTTGGGAAGATGAGAAAGATACAAGTCACAACCTCAGTTTGCAATACAAACCCAAGTCTAGCTTTTCTGTAATGACTACTTTGACAGGAGTAACAAATAATAGCCAACTTGTCTGTGCTGAGAGTTAACCCCAGTACAGAAACGAAACCACCCTGCTCTTAACTTAGTAACTAAAAAAGAATACTGTAGAGAGGTTCAGTGGGAGACTGTATCAAATGCTGGAGCTTTCCTTATTGCTCATTGACTTCTCCTTTCCTACAATTTACAGGTGCTTCTTCAATCACTGCACCTATAAATTACCTTCTTAGAAAACTGCCCTAGATCTGGTTTGGGCAGAACCTCTGGGCCTGTCAGTAACTGTTCAGTTCAGGCCATTCAGCAGTAGTATGGCAGGCAAAGGAAAATAAAGAAATCATTACTGTGGCTTTGTTACATTGATGGAAAGCTATGGATTTGGAGCACATCCCTCTGGTTCTTCCAGTGATATTAAGGGATGTGTAAATAGGATACACCACTGCGTGGTAGCTGCTGCTTGAAATCAAAGCACGAGCAGCTGGACAAACATGCCTTGTAGCCAGATAACTTAAAGAAAGCAGAGTTGTACATGGAAGTGTCCAACTTGGGGACATGGCAAGGTACTTTCATTTGAATTTGAAGTGTACATTAGGATGTCCTTATATGCAAGGTTTGGGACTACAGCCCTTATATGCAAGCACTGGGATTGCAAATTATTAGAAAAAAAAAAAAAAGGATTAATTTCTGGTAGAAATTATCTGAATAGCTGCAGTTAACATGCAAAGCAGGTACTAGAGTAAGCGTGTGTGATGCTGGTAGAGACCTCCAGGAAACAACTCTTGGTCTGTGCTGAAATAAGTGAACGACATAGCCGCTCTGTGGCTAGATGAGAGGAAGCGTCTGAAGAGGGGTCTTGCCATTCATTCTACCTCATTACAGGTTCTGACTGATAGCAAGGCTGCGTCTCAGTGCAGCAGCTCATTAGTAAGAGAAGACTCTGACATTAGTTCAGATGGTGATCGACGTGACTGGTAGTGTGAAGTCTGGATTGCATTGTCAGACAGAGCTTTATCGTCTTCATTGCAGCCTGGTGGTTTATTGTGGAGAAACAGTTTATGTGTGTTATACTGTTTGCCGGAAGTTTTAATAGCCACCCAGGCCTTGTCTAATAGCATGGGCTGGCATTACTTCCTTTACCTACCATCTCATAAAAGGCCAGGTGAAAAGATCACGAAAAGGCAAGGCCCATTCCCTGAGCTGCCTGCTAGAGCCCGGGGCCTGCTCAATGCCATGATCTGCATGACGTGAGAGCGTCTGTTTGAAAGTTAGGTCATGGCAGTGTGTGTGTGTAGGTGCCAATAACTTGCCCATGTGCCTATGTAGCATGTGTCAGCGCAGTTCTCTGGCAGGACTAATGTATTGCTGTTATTATTCACTCTTTCGACCTAATGCCACATGACAGAAGGGAAAAATCTTGTGTATCTCAGTTCTCCATTGGAGCATTAATGGCAATTTGCAATTGTTCTACATTAAAAGCTTATCAGGCATGATGTGGCCTTCTGGGGCTTTGTCCTTAGCATGCTCTGGATCGTTCTGCCCATATGCAGCTCCACTTCCACCGCTGCTAACAGCAGCTTTCATGGCTGCTCTGAAAGAACACACCAACTGCCTTCATGCAATGTTTTCTTCAGCAAGATCTTTTTCCAGCTCACCTGTTCTAAACAGTTGATGGTTTCCTGTGACCTTTTGGACCTACACTTCAGTTTCTTGTATGCTACAATCGAGCTCCCGCTTCTTGCCTAGTTATGAGCCAGCACATGATGGATGAGCCCTCAGCATGCCTTGAGGTGCAGCAGGAGCAGCGGAGGAAGTAAAGACAGCAGATCTACTTCAGCAAATTAGCAGCAACAGCAGGCTCTGTTGTGGCAGTTCTGTTGAATGCCATCATTTTAACTGTTCACTATGGAATAGTTCCTAAATGGCATTTATATTTAAGTCAGTTTATTATATTATTCCAGCCATGCAAAGCTGTACAAATTTACCAGCTCAGGCACAAAATCTATTCAACCACCCCTTTCCAGGATGATGATAATGGACTCCCTCCTTCTTCCCTCAAATGATAGTATTTTGCTTGCCCATCAAAACAAATCACTCATCTTGGGTGAATAAAATTTTGCAAGGCTGCAGTATAACACAATTTGGTGTGGGTTTTTTTTTCCCCCCCCATTGCTTTCTGCAGAAAATTTCACACTGCTTGCTTAATTTCTGTATGCAAATCACCTTACTAAAATCTGGCACATGTCACTTTGATGCAATTCTGACAATATAACACCATTTTTCTTCTACAGAGAATACTTTTGACATTCTCTTCTGATTATTTCTTAAATTAAATCAAAAAGTAAATAGAAAAGGCACAGCTTAGAATGAGCTTTTCTTTTTGTACACCCAATTTCAAACTCCTTCCTCAGGTGTTTGCGCTCTATGGGCATTTTAACCAAATAAAGTGGTTCCAGCTGGCGTTTCATGTGGTGTTTGTACCCAGACCAGCATGCCCAGTGCAGGGCACTGTCAGGAACCTGCTTTAAGAAGACCTACCTCTGCCTGACAGAAAGGGCTGATGGCAGCCTGCTGGGACCCATCCTGCTCCTGGCCTCCCCGGACCTTCAGGTACCTCAGTATCTACACAAAGCACTTAACCATCATCCGCTCGCCAGTGTCGTGCTGCGGCATGCGAGGGGGTTGGGATGGGTTCTCTTTCACTGACATGTTTCAAAAGGAGCAGCAGGAAACCTGAATTACTGCCAGCATTTCTGGGTGTCCTGCGCACTGCCTGCCTTGTAGGTTTTCCTGCAGGAGGAGTTTTTCTCCCCTTTGCGAAGCAGCTCACCACAACAGACCTCCTTCCAACACTTGCCCCAAACACGGGGTAAGGATGGACTCGGCTGTGCGTTCTGCAAATGTATTGTTTTGAGCACTTTATCTGCTTCCTTTTCTATTAAAAAATCAACACGACACTTGCAAAATGGCTCTTTTCCCCATCCCCTTACCACCTGCATCGTCAGAGGAGTTAAAAATCAAAAATGAAGTAATCAGTTATTTTAAGCCGAAGCTTGAAAGGGTATTAATTCAATGGGATAAACTACATTTAAGAAACTTTTATCAAGCAAGCTGGGTTAGGTGGTTAAAAGAAAGAAAAAAAAAACCCTAAAAAACATACAGTAGGTAGCAGTTTATGTGTCAAGAAAACTGAGAGAAATTTTGACACTCTGATGTCTAGTAGATAGCACTTAAATCATTTTTCTCCAAACTTCAGTCATAAAACTTCAAAGAGTTTTAGCCATAATACAAATTTTTAGACTAAGAAGCGGTGTTTGAAGTTATTTTATAGGATTTTGCTGTAAGGGTTCCAATTGATTTGTAGTAAGATAAAAGAAGAAAACTTTATTTTCGAAGCTTTGTCGGAAAAAGCTTAGCTTCCATTGGCCGTTTTGCCAATATGCCTTCAGGGGATGATGATGTCGACACGGATATTATATGCCTATACGAACTGAACTGAGTTTACACCTCCTGCTGTTTGTGTTATGGTTAAAATCTGTCACAAAACTGGCAGTGATTTATTAAATGTTTAATGAAGTAAGACAAAAACTTCAAGAACTACAAACAGAAAAGTAGAACATCACATTAAAGTATAATAATATAGGTTACATTTCTGATTTTTTTATATTTCTTTTGCTAAAACTGTGAAAAACACAATTAGAAATCAAGGCAGTATCAAAAGATTATGGGGTGTCACAGATCAGTCTGCCAAAGGTTGTGCCTCTCTCGTTTGCTT
This sequence comes from Eurypyga helias, assembly GCF_000690775.1. NCBI lineage: Eukaryota > Metazoa > Chordata > Aves > Eurypygiformes > Eurypygidae > Eurypyga > Eurypyga helias. The sequence continues at coordinate 85,627 of NW_010243064.1, read as the reverse complement.
TTTTCTTTCTAAACAGAGGAATCGAAAAAAAGAATATGAAATAATAGTATGCTCACAAAAAAAGAAAATAAAAACCAACCCGAAGTAAAACCCAAGCCGTCATCATAGAGTATGAAGTCTCAGCCACAGAATATTTTCCCTATCAAGTTTCCAGAATAACGGTATCAAATGTGACTCACTGTTATTAAACTATTACTGCATGTCCCAGTTAGAAGAAAATTCTGCTCTGCATTGCATGTTTAAATGTTTTTCTAATAAACATTTTCTATTTTATCTAATCAACTTAATTGGAATTATTGTTAAATTTAAGTATCAAATGCAAATCTCAAATTTATTTTCCAATAGCTTTCAGAAATTACTATTACTCCTGATACAGTTTTATGTTTTCTACATTATAATAAAAGACAATATTTGTATAAGCCTCCTGTCTGTCAGTGTATGTGACTATTAAAGGTGAGCAAGTGTACTCCTGCACTTTTTCGCAGAGGATATTTACGTCTCCTTGTAAAACAGAGACTTAGTCTATATTTTAGGTTTAATTATTTTTTGTTGTAAAATGTAATTCCTATTGTTTGACTTGCCTGATTATTTATGTACATCCTGAACTAAAAATTCATTAACCACAGTAGGAGAGGGTTTAAGATTACAAATCCATGCTTATTCTCTTATTTAACGCAAAGGACGTCAGCCATCAATATATCCATACCAACACGCTAATTCACCGTGGGATTTACGGTGGACTTTGCCGGCGCTGTTACACCCCGTAAGCAGCTATAACCCAGGCTGCTCCTTAGACTCCCTCCTTCCAGTTCTCTTTTTCCTCAGAGACATTTCCAAATCCAACATTCTCTTACTCCAGGAAAGCCAGCAGAGCAGCAGAAAGCATCATTTGTCTCCAAGTCTACCTTGCGGCCTGCTCTCCAGGAGCGTTTGTCCTGGCCTGTTCCCTGGCCTGTTCCGATGTCACTCCCGCAGACTTCTGAGGGCACCACCGTAACCTCCTGGCCTGCCAGCCCTGCCCAAGCCGACTACCCAGCTCCGAGATCCTCGGTTTACACTTGCTTAGCAACGATGGGAACATCGTTAATTTGTTAAATACAGAAGGTTGTCACACAGTGCAGTTCAGCACAACAGCCAATGTCATTGCTGGACCACTCCTGCCACAAATGATTCAACTGTTTTTTTGCCTTCCCACTCTATACAGCTTTGCTGCAGCCCGGGGCTGGGCGCCGTTCGCAGGGGGTTTGGCTCTGCTGCTTTATTGAAGGCCCGTCATTTTAAACTGTATTTTTTGCTGCCTTTGGGGTATTGGTAAATCAAAGTTACTGCAATAAGCCCCTTAAAAAATAAACCAAACACAGCAAACCCCTACAATCAGTCCTTTAATTCTTT
>NW_010243064.1:81652-84225 GCF_000690775.1 Eurypyga helias | reverse complement strand
TTCCCTGCTTTGTCAGGTGAAGGGCTGGGTGGCAGTTTGCCTACAAGTGCTTGGCAGCCCGAGGGCTGTCACAGAGGAGAACCATGTTTTGAGCTGCTTATCAGATAAGTTTAGAAGTTGGAATAAAACTTGTAGTTGCTCATTTTTGCCCTCACTACTAGATGTCACTGCCTATGGCTAGTGCAGAAATATTCAAGGGTGCCATAATGCAGCATACCAAAAAAAGGCAAATGACATTGGAGATATCCTTAATCCCTGGCCTTATATAAACTAATCAGCTGGGGTTTTGAAACAGGTTTATTCTTTCAGCTAGTTTTTAATCAAGTGAGTCTCATATTCCCTGTAATATATAAACGATCATACAATAACTCATACTTCTTTTTTATTTTTTTTTGCTTAAAGGGCAAGACATAAATAATAGTTGTGTATTTTTTATTATCATGTCTGCTTTTTTTTCAGCCAGCAATGTATTGTCAGAGGTTTTCCAACACATAAAACAAGTCCATGGCGATCGGCTCCAGATGACTGTATTCTCTTTTTTTTCACCCCGTGTGTGTGTGTGTGCGTGTAATATAAACTTTTTTGTCTCCCCATTTCCAGTTCCTTATTTCTGGGAAACCATCTTCACAGTGGCTACGTCTTTTTGGGACTCTCCTTCACTGGGAAGAACTCTAGCATTTTAGACTTTGTTACCGTGTTTTAAATGGATTTTTAAAAACACTGATTAATGCTTCCTCTGCTTCCCCTGGCCTCCGCCTTTTTAAAAATACATGGTTTTGTTGATGTTAAAGGACATTGTTATGAAAAAGGTTTTCTGGACACCTCAGCTCCCGGCAGAGATCTGGAGCAGCAAGTGCCAACTTCTTGTGTCTGAACTATTGGACTGCCCCATTTTGTAACCCAGGGCACCTGCAGACTAGGACAAAAAATAAAAACTATCTTCAATTTGTCTTCAGCCTTCTAGAAGTTAGTACAGAGAACCTTATGTCCTCTTGTAAAAGAAAAATGTGACACCTGCTTCTATTAAAAAAGTATGTCCTTAAAAAGAAAAGGGAAAAGCTTGATCCCAGGGCAGGCAGAACTGTGCGGCTCGAGAGGTGGAGAAAACCTGGTCTTACAGCAGGAGTGCTCTGCATAGTCGTGCAATGTGACGTGCCTTGAAACACGGGCTTTTCATAAGACCGTGCAGGCCCTTTACAATTGTTTCTTTGCGAACGGAGCGACATAGCGTGTGCACAGTGTGGCACGCGTGAGAGCTGTCCTACCACTGCGAAGGCAACCTCTCCCCATCGAGTGGCCGCAGCTCCCACCCTGCTTTCATACACTCAACCCTGCGTTACTCAACTGGCCAACCCTCATCGTCAGGCTGTTAATACAAAAATAGCCATCCGTCCCTCCGGTTTAATCCATGGGACATCTAGTGGTGTGCTCCCAAATAGCACCGGGGGTCGCGGACCCCTCGGCTGGTGGGGGTTCCTCAGTGGGGTGCAGGATGGGGCCTCTGGGCTGGGGTAGGGCTGGGAACTGTCTCAGGACAGAGGAGGGTCAGTGCAGGGGGGAATCCAGCGCCAGCATCTGCCAAGCAGGATTCCCCTGGCATTGCTCTCCTCCTCACCAAAAATGCAAAGAGGTGGCTCATCTGCCTGGGCTCTGAAATTACTGAGAATGAAGGCGTGTGGTGTGTTGTTGGGGACCTTGTTAGGTGGAAAATAGTATCAGGAACATTTGAAAGAACATTAAATATATATGTGATGTAAAAAAAAATGGTCAGTAGGGGATTTGGACTTCAACCTGAACATTTTCTTCAGGAGGACTTGTTTGGAGTGCAGTTATTTTACTGGGCTCTTTATGGAAAGCACGTTCCACCACTAATGTACGTGGGGAGCCACAGACACTTTGATAGTATCCTATCTGGCCTATTAATGACCTCAGACCTCTATTTTATTCTATACTTCATATATTTATTTTTAAGGAACATAAAATTATAATGGGACAGGAGACATCATAGCTTTTCTGCCCACATAAGCTTGCAGAAATTTCAAAAAGCAGTGTATTTATCTAGTCTGTTCTGCAGGGGGGCCTCTCCCTGCTCTAGCCTACACTTCTTGTGTACCCCAAACTCCTGGTCACTCTGACGTTTAGATGGGCAATGTGTCCAGTCCCAGCCTGTCTTTATAAAATAACAGCAAACTGATCCAGCAGCATTTAGCTGTCCTCAAAATTTAGCTCCTCAAAAAAGCTCCTCTTAATTGGAGCATATTTCAGAAATCTGTAGAATTACACTTTTCCTCTTGACTTTTTTACAATTACAGACATGAGTCCTGTGACATGTCCATTATCAGGTTAATGAGGTAGTAATGAGTAAAATGCCAAAGGTTATAATAGATTTCTTTCAGCATGAAATGAAGCTGAGTGTTAAAATGTGGTCTCTCCATGCCAGGATACCTGAGTGCACCATGTTAATTATTGCTAAAAGAGCTTGCCTGTGTCTCCTGATTAACAAACAGACAATTCCTTCAACAGAACAGCCTTTCTCTGGGTGGTGTCGGGGCACGTTGGCTGCACACAGTCCC
>NW_010243064.1:80949-81642 GCF_000690775.1 Eurypyga helias | reverse complement strand
TCAGCAGAGGCAGACCTGCCTGGGCTGTGGGGTTGCGTAACTGAAAGGGATGTTGATTTGGAAAGAAACCCATCTCACACCTTTTAAATAAAAAGATTCAGAGTATTCTTTCCTTCAGAGAAAACGTAGGGCATTTACTGCTGTGCCTGGTAAAGAGTGTAGCTACATGATTTGATATTTTGATTTTCATCGAATCATAGACATCATCCTTTTAGCCCATTAAGTTACACCTCTGTGTGGTATCATGCCATGTCCATGTGGGGAGACTACTGAGGAAATCACCCAATGGTGCTTCTGACAGGAGCACTCCATCAGAGGAAGAGTAATGGCTTGAAAAAGACACGGTGTGGCTTCCTAGCCTCAGATCTACAGAAAAGGCACTAATCCTGCACGGAGGCCATCATCTGCAGGATTTACTTGGAACCTTCTGCTATTAGCTCCTTGGCTGTCACTGCACCCTGCTACACAGAGCACTGACTTCTGCACAGGTACCTCTGCCTCCTGTGACACCCTCAAGACCCCACGCTGTTGGCTGCAGGTTAAAGGGCTTCATAGTGCTCCTTGTTCCTTGTCCAAGCCCCATGGGGAAAAGCGCATCCCTTTTCCCTGTATCGGTGATGGCAAACTGTTTGCACTCAGAAAGGTTTGGACTGGCACAAAAAAAAAGGCTTTAAAAAAAAAAAAAAATCAGCA
>NW_010243064.1:78885-80913 GCF_000690775.1 Eurypyga helias | reverse complement strand
CATTCCTGTTGTACTGTAAGTATAAATACTTATATTCTCATTCTTCTTCCTGTCCCTGCTGGAAAAGCTCCCTGAGCCTTCCATGACCTGAGCGAGAACTGGCAACGGCAACCAGCAGTTTCAAAACTATGCAAAAACTATGTTTCTGTGCCAGATTGCTGTGACCTTCCTACTACCACCTGGCTGGTACTCAGACTCAGCATGCTTCGAACTCAGACCCAAGCCCAACCACAGCACCCCTGCACAGCTACCAAAGCACATACATACACCCCAAAATGTGTTACAGGGACACATTTTGTATTAATTAATACAATAGTAAATACAATAATACTGAAGGGTTCATTTTTCTTCACTAATAGATATTGAAAACAAATTCTGAAACCTCAAATGCTTTCACAACGTGCAACCATCTGTTTCCAGCCAGCTGTATTTACAGTCCCGGTAACAATGTCAGAGCCACAGGCAGAGTGTATTGACCAATGATTGAAGTCAATATACACGACATCAATGAAGGTATTGCATAGATTTTTCTCAGGGAAGCAAAAAATTCACAATTTGAAGGGTTCTGGTTAGTCCTGTGCTTGCCCTGAATTCAGGAACTCAGGGGCATCGGTTCAAAATGCCATGATTTGTAACAAACATATTTTACAGTGCCTCAGAAACTTACATAAGAACATGCATGTTTCTATGAGAAGCGTTTTGTTCCTCCTGTAGGCTTTTATCTGGCAAAATCTGCTCAATATATTAATTAAATATAAACCTCAACTGTGTTTATCGACTGATAACAGCTGATGCTCAAGTATCCTCTATTAAATGTATTGTCCCGTTTCCTGTGTAGCAGAATACACAACCAAAAAGCATTTTGTAATTCATCTTCTTAATATTATCTCTAATAAATCTGTATTTAATATGTTTATCTATCATTTATCTTTTTCAAACAATTCAGGTTTGAAATCATGAATTGCGTACACCTTTCTCTCCCATGAAATCCAGCAGGAGCCACTATCCTTTTGGGAGTTATGAAGTCTGAGACTGCATTTCTCCCTTCTTATTGGGCAGCTCCTTGTTTCTTGTCTCTATAAGCTGTTGAGACTGCACTACATTTCAGAGGTGAGGTTAACCTCATATCAACAGCTCATTCATGTCAGCCCAGAGCATCCATGCAACCAGTCGCCATCCCTCATTCCCACACTTTCGTGAAGGAAGTGCCCCATTCAGTCACCGTCTTTTTGATCTAACAAAATGTCATCTGTGCTAGACTGGGGTCCCTCCACTGTCAATAGGAAGAGACAGATGCCTCCAGGCAGCTTCTCCTACGCCATGGACCTGCTGGGAAGGGGACACCGATAGTGCTGCATGTTTCAGGCAGACTGCGGGTTAACCGGAAAGCAGGATATTGCACAACGGAGTGTGCGTTACAAGTGCCACCTCAGTGAAGGCATTATTTGTGTGATGTGGAGTATTACCTTGACTGCATAAGGGCTGCACTCCCGGGACTTCCTAAAGACCTGTGATCATAAGGGGTGGAAGTCCCACTAGGACAGGTGGGAGAAACTTGGAGGGGCCTCTGTCTTCATTGACTATTGAGGGAAGCTCAATCAATTGTTTAGACTGAGCACCTGGTTGCAAGTGAGAGGAATTCTCCCTGTTGCCAAGATCAAGCAAACTCAGTACAAGGGTGAGAGCTTGCTGAGAGTCAGCTCTTCTGCAGTAATTGCCTGCATCCATGCTCTTACCCCCCATAAATGCCAAGTACCTTACTCCTCAGAGAAAGGTAACCTTACATTTACCACAGTAAAAACTTGCACACATGCAATTACTGCCAATGCACCGTAAAATTATCCCCTGGCTGTCTCATAGTATCTTACTCAGTTGCCCATACCTTTATTCTCGGTGTCTCCTGGCTCCCAGTTTTGCTAATGCACTGCCTCTTTTGCCTGCCACAGTTCACTGAGGCTGTGCACAGGTGTTAGATCCACCTGCACGAACAGCCTGAGGCTTTGGTCTTATCAAGTATAGAAAAACCTG
>NW_010243064.1:68306-78870 GCF_000690775.1 Eurypyga helias | reverse complement strand
CCTGCTGGCAGTCACCTGGTCTCTTAACTTCCAGTTACAGGTTAGAGCTAAAGCCCACTGAGGCTGTGGGAGCCCTTCCATTGATTTCCACGAACTCTGGATCACTATTCCCTCTCAGCCACATATGTAGACAAGTATCTCAACACCTTCACCTAAGTAGTTCAGATAATCAGAGTGTTGTTGTATTTATATATATGATTTAAAAAAGGAAGACATTTAGAGAGATTATTTATTCTATTTCATGATTAAAAACAAACTACCCCCTTCTATGAGACTGGAAAGGGCTCAGAAGACATCTGTTTACCAATTTCCTACTGGTAACATCACCTCCACAGCAATAACTAAATCACCTTCACATTCCTCTCGGTGAAGCCATTAAGCCTAGAAACATGCTGGTTTTGGCAATACAGAAATCAAAGTGGTAGCACAGCAGAGAAGATCTGTGTTAAAGAACAAAAATCCACAGGCTGCTTCAAATATCAACAAGGAACCCTGAAATTTTCTATCAATTTCTTTTCATGGCCTTGTGACATTTTCAACTAAAAACTATATTGCTTAACATCAAGGCACTTTGAGAGAGCTTCAGTTGGAAAAGGTAATTTTTGAGTGAGACTCAGCAGAAAAAGGTAATTTTTCAGAGAGGTTCACTGGAAAAAGGTAATTTCAGAACCAATTGCTGCATTCTTTTGCTGTTATTTTGTCTCTTTTCTAAGTAGCCCTAATGTCATTCATGGGCACACTATGTCAATACATCAGTACCGGCTAAGTCGTTTGTGCAAAGTAAGTTTACAGAAACTGTAGCTTTAGGCTATGTTATTCCAGGACTGTGAAGATCAAACAATGCAATTTCACTTGGAAGTTTCATCAATTTTGCATCAATGTTGATGCCAGAGCAGGAGACCTGCTCACAGAATCATAATTTCATCTTGGTAAAACTTTTGTTTTTGATAGAGAATCTAATTTCATATGATGATAGGTTATGCAGTAATACCATGTATCCATAATACTGGTCTACCAGAGCCATATTGCTTTGCTGTAAATTGAGGCAAAGGTAGAGAGGAATTTTTAATAGCCGATCTAAATCACATCAATTTATACTGTTTTGGGATATGAAGGGCAAAACCCCCAGTTTTTGAATGCAGGTGTTATTATATGTTATTTGTACAAGTGGAGGAACAGGAACAACAAAAAGCCCAGAGCTTTCATCTGCTTATTTTCTGAAAGCTTTGGAAGGGGAGTAATGTATTTCAGCTTTAATGTCTTGAAACAGAAATCTCTGAAAATTATTAGGCCCTTCATACATGTATCCTTTGATTGTAGCTCTATAGAGAAATGAAATAACTTGCAATGTGAGACACGAAAGTCGTGGTGTGCAAGAAGGAACATTACAAAGCCTCACACTTTAAAGTAAACCAGCAAGAATGATGGTCAAAGAGTTAATTCCACCCTTTCAGTTACACCTGCCTGTATGTCAAGTATCAGATTTTCATTCATTTCTTCTTTTCTACCTAAATAAAAAGCCTATTCGGAAGGGCGTGTTCAGTGTTTGGCATGTGCACTGGGCATTGCACTGGGATCCTGCACACAACATCCGTCTTCGGCACCTCAGCAGCAAAATTTGCCATGGTAGGAACATGCTAACGCAAAGGCCAGGAACTGTTGTCAGTTTTAAACTGTGTAACTTTTGCAAAGCTCTGTATTGGCTCCCTGCAGAACCAGGTGCAGGTACATCCCTCAACTCAGCAGCCACATGCAAGGGAGTAAACCACTCGCTTGGTGAGGAGCTTCCCAGAACACAGATGCAAGGGATAAAGTTACTCCAAAGTCTCACACACCATTTAGAAATTATGGGTACTGTATTTCCTGCTATTTAGGTTCATATACAGCTGTCAGAGCGGTTTCCTGGAAGCACACAAACATGAGCTTCCTTACTCTGGGAGTTGTAAGGATACAGTATTGTAGTAGTTCAAACTCATTTTTGGAAGTTCAGCCTAGCTAAAGGCCATATTCATGAAAAAGTTATGTAGCATTTATAGATTTTTTTTTTTTTTGGTAAAACTACTCAGAAACATGTGGATGAACTTTTCAAAGTATACACTTTTCCAATCCATTACACTTCTTTTCTCCCCTGAGCACCAGTAGCTACCTTTCTGCCAGGCTCCTAAGGATACACAGGGCAAAAACGGGGCAGGAGTCATCTCAAAATCTATTCCCTCCTTCAAACACATGAGCAGTTGTCCAATTATTAAAAACAAACCTTCTGAAAAGACCAGGCCACAGTACATCTGACACAGGCCTGCTGTGGTTCATGCTCTGGGCACTTGAGTATCAGAGTATGGTGCAATTCTTCCTCTCTGTCACTCTGTGAAGAGAAATGTATGCCCGATGCGCCCTGCACTGTCCCGTCACCAAACACACAGAGCAAAGTTCAAAACTCTTGTCTAAAAGAAAGAGAAGAGCCTGAAACTCTGTCTGGTGCTTAGGCAGAGGCATACCTCTTTTGTATACATACATATTGGCAGAAAGGCTTCGATCTGTACTTGAACTGTTTTGGGCAGCATTTTCTGTTGTAGGGCTTGTTCCTTTCTGTGGCAAACAGCTGTTAACACTGGGCTTCTCAGCATACAGAGTCGCTTCCTTCTACCCTCTACTTCTACTGTCCTTGCAGCAGGGCTTCGAAGGAAGAACTGGGATTGCTCACTTCTTCCACAACTACTTATATGTCAATATAGGCCATGCTCTGCTTTTTCCAGCTGTTGGTTGATTCGTTACATACCTTTCTAATTTACTTATAATTTGAAGGATGAAAATGCCCCAGATCAGAATAAAAAGTTCAAACTAATCATCCCAAGGTAGAATTGAAAATTGTCCATTCAGAGTTACAAGCAAGATGGTAATTTCACTTCAAAAAACTTGCTTTAAACTTGTCCCATAGTTTTGGGCTATGGGACAGACCATTTGGCCTTAAAAGGCAGGAACGTCCTGTGACCTGTTGCTGTTAACACTAATGAGAAGGGCAAATGGACAGCCTGCCCAAGCTCCACCCCCAGTAAATCCCATCAATAACATGGGTTTATTAACAGAGCCTAATGCAGAGCAGAGAGAGGTGCCACCAGTTTTGGAGCACCTCTGTGGCTCCTACTGTTCTCCATCTCTACTGGCCTTGGGAAGGACATCTTTTGCAGTGAAACCTTTTGCCATGAAGCAAAATTTCCAGTGAGTGAAAGGGGGAGCAAGAGTTTCACTTAAGGTTTGTCCTTAAGAGTCCTCTCTACAGTGGGAGCAGCGCTCCCTTGTCTGTTGGGTGGAAGAGCTGCACAACTACCTGCTGCTGCTCTCACCTGCACAGACAGTTGTGCCGTGAATTTGGGCAGCTGCCGGCCTATCCACAACCCGTACCACATGCCAGTCACTCAGCAGAGAGAACAAACACCAGGAGGACCATCGATTAGCAAGGGAGGGCAAAAGTCTGCAGCACAGTCTTAAGGCATTTTATTTTTGCTTTCGGCTTTCTTTTTATCTCCTCTTTCTCATGTGGCTGGCTGGGCTCCCTTTATTCTGCAGCTGTGGTGCTGAATGCTGATGACAATGTGGCATTCATTTTAGGGGCAGTACATGCAGGCTGTGAGTGTCTGACCTTTAGGAGGGAAAACAGGTGGATACTGTGGTTTTATGGCTGAAAGATAATGATGCTTTACCTCTCGACACTTATTTGGGTAAGGAATGGTGACATACATCTAGTCCTAATGTGCATTTCTGAGCAGCTCAAAGCATAAGGTGTCCAAGGGAGCAGTTGCATGGGTAATTGATAGTTTCTCTGTGTCTTAATGTTGTCCTATTTTTATGAGTTTTCCTCTAATCCTGATGTTAGTTCTAGGCTGTTGGTATTTTGATACTACTCAATCTCTGATGTGATGTTATAAATACAATTCATAAATAAATATGATCCTGGGACCAAACTTCTAGATATTGGTGAAAAGCACATACTGAGAGTAGGTACTGAAAGTTTCTCCCAACTGACCAGTGCTGGAGACCCTCCTCTCTTGGATCACAGTAGGAGTCCCAGGTTTGGTTACTCCTCAGAATGTGCCACGTTAAATCACACAACAGGTTTCACATCATCTCACCATGAAGCCAGCCTCCAGGGATGTCCCCTGTGTTTCTAATCAACATAAACAAGCATGCAAAAATGCAGAGCAAGACTTTCAAGACTGGTAGTACCGGGCCTGCCTAGGTCAGTATAATCTTTGACAGTCATTAACAGAGAGCACTTAGAGGAATCCAACATGCCAACATCAACATGTCCAAAAAGGCTGATTTTCCAGAGATAGAAAGCATACAGACAGAGAGGCAGCCAAACATGACACTCACTTTTAAAAACTTAAATATAAAATGGATGCAGTTTAAGTCAAATCTAGAGGAAAATAACCATTTCATGGAATTTGAAATTTTATGTTATGATGTTATGTTCAAGCACCTTTACTATAAATAATAGACATGTACATGTATGTGTGTATGTATATACACATGTGTATATATATGTACAAGCACATTTATGTGTGTATGTGTGTGAGTATTTCTATATATCCAAGCTTAATAAATCCCATCAATAACAGGGGTTTATTAACAGAGCCAAATGCAGAGCAGGGAAAGATGCTTATGTGTATATAATATATATGTGTAAGGGGAGGTGGGGAGAAAGAGAGAGTGAGAGGTTATATTGGAAATGCAAACAGACCACCAGCCCAGGGGGTGAGAGATGCTCCCATTACTTATCTGGAGTATGCTGATGGCCTTAGCCCAAGTCCTGACAGACATGTCTGCCACGTCACTTCAGTGGCAAGACTTGTCACAAATTGAGGGCACATTTGCTCACAGACATCAAATAAAGCCAAAGACTGAATGGCTACGGAAGCGTTTTTACCCTGGCTATTAATTTAGGGTCTCTGGTACGTCCCAGGTCCATTGGTGATGAGGACTATTGAACTAGCATCTGTCAAACCAAATGTTAATTGCTCTGAGACAAATAGAAAAACATAATTTGCAGGTTTTGTCACGTGGCAAAGTACAGTATGATGACCTGGCTGAGAAATGCTTGCCTTTGGTTTCTGCTTCCCATGGAAAGCACATTCTATTAACATTTATGTTTATAATTATCCTGCAATTTTATTTAGGTTCAGTTGAACAGAGGCAAAACATGGCACTTTTCTCACAGATCCAAGCAGCTGATGGGCAAAGGTTAATTTGTCAGTACATGGACACATTAGCTTGTCACATCTGTTATTAATTGCAAACTGATATATTAGTCTAATTAAACATTGCAAAGGACTGACCTAAATTGTTCAATGGTCTGTAGCTACATATATTCTGCTATTAACACACTTCATGTTTCATGTTTAGCTTTTGCATACTGATGAGAAGTAGCATTCTTAATTGTAAAGCTAGTTATGTGTCTTGCAGTCACCACTTACTGCTGGTACAGTTAATGTGCTCCAAATGTAAAAATAAAACACATGTGACACAGCCATGTGAATTTTCTGTCAAATAGCAGCCATTCCTCCTCTGCCGTCTCCATTGCTCGCCTTCCTAAATGATTATTTTCCTTGGCAGCTGTCTAAGTGGCTTGTTGCAGTCTAATTTCAAAACTCATTATTAGGACAAACAGTTGCAGCGCATCAATAGCCCATCAGGATTAATTAAACTGGGAATCAGCAGCTGACTTAATCAGATCATTTGCAGTTGATCAGTGTAGGGACTATCGTCAAGATATTACTGTAGTCATTTTTTATTATGTGTCCACAGCTTGTAACAAACCCAGTAATGACTTGATACAAATATTTGCCTTGCAAACAGCAGCTTCTTAGCAAGTGTCGGGCAGTGCAATTACTGCTTCAAACAACACAAGGTCCAAACTGTACATTCAGGACCTGATTCACTCTGTGCTATTGGCTCAAATACTCCATTGCAGGGAAATAAGCAAAGATCATCTTTGGAGGAGGCATATTTGCTTTTCAAGCGCAAGGCACCCAGCACATTACCTCCTCTGCTTTTTATCTCACTTTGCTAAAGCACGGTTAGTTTCCTGAAAATACATGGAAGGAAATTTTTTATTCTGACACTCCTATTTCTACTGTAATTCTCTAGAAGAAAATATGTTTAAAATGCTGAAGGACTGTATATGCACATATCATTTGTGACCAATATAATCTGTTATAATGACATGTAAGTCCTAGGAAATCTGAAAATCGCTAGTGAAAAGAATCTACAGAGAGAAAGATGGTTCAATTAATTTTTATAACACGGAATCTTTCTTCATAAAGAAAATTAGCAGATATGCTTCCTAAGGACATATTTTGCCTAAGTACTTCCCAGACAAGTACCTGATTTTTAACTTCATACAGCAATAATTTTTTAAAACTTCATTTTTATATAAAGACACTACAGCCTGACATGTTGCAAAAACTACCTTTAGCTTGTAGAGTAGCTTTTCACAGAGATGATAACTGGTACTTCCGGAAACTGCTCCTTATTTATTCTTTGGAGCAAACCCAAACACAAGTGGTAAAGTTAGCAAAGGGAAGACAGACCGGGAAGTTTATTCCTGGTGGAAATGCCAAAGGAGAAGGTTTCTCTGTCAGCTTCTTCTGTTGTGTGGGCAGACAGACAGGGGACCACAGCAGCAAATGAAAGACCATCTGAAGGAGTAGAGACAGGAGCAAAGAAAGAAAGACCATAATTCAAAGCAAGTCCATATCACAGAGGGTATAAAACATTGGGATGGAAACTTTCAACTTCATCATTACGTAAACAGAGTGAGAGTGGGAGTGATGTATTTGCTTCTCTTTGCATTCATGGGAGGCAAGAAACAACCATATATTTATCTACTATATAGATGGTTATTAATAATAAACAGTAACAAAATGATGGACTATGGGATCTGTGGGAGTCTATAAAGAAAAAGAAATCTAGCCAAGGTGAATTTCCTGAGGATAGTCAGTATTCCAGATAGGGCAGGAGGAGGCATCACTTTCAGTACTTGCCTACCTGAATACAAACCAGCAGGTACAAAAGGCTACATGTCTATGTGCACTACACTCACAAATGTTTTTTAAACAAGAAGCATATCAATCAGCAAGCTTTCTTGCAGCACGCACGGAGCTGATGACATAATCAAATTCCTCTGTATATTATTTTTGGTGATCACTGGCTAGATTGAGGTGATGACCCTGTGCCCTGTAAATCCTTGAGGGCTCCAAAGAGTGACTTGGACTTTGCTTTGGGCTATCCTTATGTCAAGGCTGGCTGTCCCAGAATAAGATGAAATGGCACAAAACAAACCTCTGCCACTCCCAAGTTTCTCACTGAACACAGAGCTTGACGGGACTCTCAGGCCTCCTCCTCCCCACCGAGCTGGTGGCTCATCATGTTTCCAGGGCTCCAGCAGCCCTTCCCAGCCCGCGTCCCATGTATGGTGGCCACCGATGTACCCTCACTGGGGTTCATCTTTTGTAGTAGCCAAGATGAGAGAACAGCTTAAAAACAGGCTCCTGATGGCCAAGATCTCCCCAGGGCACTGAGGAGAAGGGCAACGTGAGCTTTTCCCAGAAATCAGCGTGATTTGAGCGTGTTGTAAAAGCTGCTCCTGTCTTTTCTGGTAAACTGCATTTCTGCACTTTAATCAGCATTTTTCCCGTTGCAGAACAAAGCCAGGGAGAAGTCTACCCAGGACCCAAATGTCTACTTGGGGCAGCAATGCTAATTTTAATATGTGCCTGGTGGCTTCATTATCCAAGATTACAAAGATGGTTAAGTAAAATGACATACTTTATGTTGTTTAGCCAACAGAAAATACCCCTTGGTGTGAGGAGTATAAGGAATGTGTCATTCCTCAGTATGTTAAGGCAGAAAAAAGAAGCTGGTATTAGAAGAGGAAAAATCCCAACCCTGCTGTTTCTTGCCACCCTATCAGCCTTGCTGCCCTAGGCAGGAACCGTGTTTGCTCGCACTGGAGGGCTGCCCCCAGACAAAGTGCATGCAAGCAGCTTACAACACATATGCCCCGGGCGCTGCAGTTTAAGTGACAATGAGGTCAACTCTTTACATTACAGATTTAAATAAGGCTCAATTTCTGAATTCTGATGTACTAGAATTAGAGGTGTTCTCTATTAGGAGACATATTGGGAAATGTGTGTCTTCCCTTAAAGTATATTGCATGCCTCTTCTCCTTGATGATAATCGCTGGAGGAGCTGTGGAGGCCTTGGTGACTAATGCTATGCCCATATGTTCTGGATGCAGCCAGTAGCACAGTAATTTTTTGTGGGCAATCTTTGATCAGCTTCTGACACTGATGAGATGGAAATTAAATTTTACATGCTCTAATGGCCCTGTCTGGAGAATGCATAAATGGAATTACAAAAAGAGATCCAGCGCAAGAAATGTACAGAATCTGCCTTCCTGCAGCCTGCTAGAGCTCGCTGGCTGGTAAAAGGCTTACAAGGTGGAAAAGACCAACTCCTGCCCCTATTCCAATCAAGTACTCCAAATGTATTCCAGACACTGACACAGGAGAGAAATACACAACTAAAAAGAGATGTGGCCATATGGTTTACCCTTAATGATTGGCCATGTAAGTAATGTCCATCTGGAGATGGAAAGCCATCAAGTCTGTGCATGATGGTTTATATTGTTTTAGAAACAGCCATGTATTTTGGATTACTTCTGGATCTGTGGGTATGCTTCAGGAATCTGAAGTCTCATACTGCTGCTGTGAAAACCAAACATCCATGTACAACAACCCTTTTTCATGGAAAACAGTGTGGCACTGCCATTCTTGGATATAGAGGGAGGTCTCTCATAGTCTACAGACAGCCAAATCAAGTCTGCTCTGAGAAGCTGTGCATGTTCACTGGGAGCAGCCCCATGCTTGTTGTGGTTTCTGCGGCTGCCATTGCTGAAGCTGGCACCCAGCCCTTCACTGCACACCATTTCTGGAGCAGAACAACTCTGTCACCATGAAGGGTGGAAGCATCCAAAACCAAAGTGCCTTTGTGGAACTGTTAGAATACAACAGTGTTTGCAGTATTTCTGATAGTTCTGATAGGTATTTGTTCTTTTTATCCCCTCCAGACCTTAAGTGAAGAGAATTTGGAAGACTAGACAGCCCATTTGAGGCAAGTGTTCAGTGGTACCAAAGAGACACCAAGATGCATTGCCAAGAAGCAATTTCTTTTTCTACTCCTGGACCCTGGACTTCTGCTACATGGTTTTTCCCTGGCCTGTTTCTCTGGGGCCACTGCAAATAAGATAACTGCCATTGTACTGATGTTGCTGCTAATGAGAACATGTGGCTACCAGCGCAGCTAGCAGAAAACTACTCGCTAATCAGCTATATGTCAGCCCTTCTCCTCATTCAGATACAGACTGACAGAAAAAAAGTTACTGAGTCCTAAAAATGTAAGAAAAAGAACAGCAGACCATCTTATCTAAACGTCTGCACTAAGGCAGGATCTGGTATACTTAGATGATCTCCCTGAGATATCTTTCTGTTTCTTTGGTATCTGTATTTAAGATATGGTTTGCCTTTAGTGAATGGCTTCATCTTGAACAGCAAGGGACAGCCAGACCCCACACAAGGCCAAAGACCCAACATCTTCATCCTTCAAAACACAAAGCACATCCTACCATACCCTGCTGTCATGTCTCTCCATGATGGATAGTAATGTTATCCAGGTAGTTCAGCTGGTGGTGGGTCTGAAAAGTGCTGTTGGCTCCCCAGATAACAAATCTTTTGATATCAGCTTCAGGAAAAACATCTACTTGTCTAAAAAAGGCACACCACTGAGTTATGAAGCATAGGGAAATCACTTCCCTACATCTAATCCATCTGCACCAAATTTATCTACAACAAGCAGCTAATAAAGATACCTTAATCACAGTCACTTGTAGGAGATGTAGATTTTGACCTAAGCTCTATAATTGTAGGCATTTCTGAAAAGCAATTTCTCAGAACTTCACTAGAGAGACCCAGATTTTTTTGAGAAAACGCTTACAAACACTTAGTTACCACCCAACAGGCTCTTCAGGAGAGGTACACCCTCCTCTCTGGGGGTCAGCATCACTTTGCAGTTTCTGAATTTCCTGGGCTTGCCTGGTTTCCATGTTCCTTGGCAGCCTCCACTAGATGCTTGACATCACACAGCCTTGTGTAGCTATGGAGCCCTGGCCAGACCCTGCTACACAGAGAGCAGACCTGACTGGGGCTGCTCCCAGCATGCTTATGGTGGGACCAGACATGACAGACCCTCAGCTGATATACATTGACACACCACAGCAAAGCCACAAGGGCAATACCAGATGACCTGGGTAAACGATTTCACACAATGCCTAACATCAAGAAAAGCCTTAGGTGACTCAAATATGGAGAAAAAAAAAAAATCTACTCAAAGTAATCGAATCATCAAATACTTCCTTTTAGGCTATTTTCAGTCTGGTTCTTAGTGTAGACCCACAGTTTTCCCATTCCCAGCTTAAATGGTAAGAAGGTGGGGTAAGGTTTAATGCAAA
>NW_010243064.1:38306-63306 GCF_000690775.1 Eurypyga helias | reverse complement strand
CAATAATACCAACATATTCAAAACAAGGGAGGTGGTTATTGGACCACCACATATCAAAGAGATGGAAGCAGGTCTGCACGAAATCCCTTCCCACTCAAATATATACAGTCTGTTTGGGCATACGCTAAAATATTTTCATTATTAAGACATGAGACTAATGTAATTTTGCCTGCAAACCCCATATCCAAATTCCATTTGACTAGATGAATATATGTTACATGATTTCATGAAATGGAACTGCTTAAAAATGAAGTCTATTTTTCTTCAAAACTGTAGTCAGATACCTTTGGAAGGGAAACTGATTTTTTCCCTCCTACTAGTTTATAGAAACAGACATATCTAAATAACACATACTGGGTAACACAGATTTTTTAAGCTTCTTGATCTTGCCTATTGTTTTTTAGGTTTTGTGCAGCTGTAGCCTTGAGAACAATCTGAGTTTGATTTTATAAAACCTGATCTTCACCTCTTTCTTTGACTGCATTTAGCTGTTGTGGAAATAAGGAGGGAAACATGCCTATTACAGCAAGAGAAGTTAACATACCTAAATGGCACTTCTTTTATAAAGGGAAGGCTGTAATAAGTCATGTGATTTAGAGTAAAGGCAGCACAGTGTGCAATGGGAGCAATTTTCTGCCCCTCAAACAGCACTTCAGGTGATGTTGTTCATCTTTCTGTGACTAGCTGTGTCAAAGCATGCCCAGAGCAGAGGTGTTCAGGGACCTGACAAGCCGTAAGTGTCCAGCTGAAAAACCTGGGAGATATCCCAGGGCTCAAAGAGTTCACTTTTTCAGTTGCTCTGATTTACTTCAGAATGCACCTTTAGGGAATTTATGTCTTCCATGCCTTTAGTTTCCCATTTCCTTTCTTGTCATCTTTAAAAATCCATTAAAGATCACAGAGACAGTTTCTCCGAGCTTCCATTTCTGAGGGCTTGTGCAGCTCCATAAAGTGTGCAGTTCCAGAGGTGAACTGACTCTTTTACTCTCTGCACCTTGATGTTGTTAGGATGACATTTTAATTATAGGTGGTGGTTACAGACTGAGGAAACATGCTGAATCCAACAGGGAAACAGTTTTCACTCATAAGGACTTAATGATGACTAGCTAACCAGTCTGCTTCTGTCCAAACAGGAGAATAGTAAAATGCAAGATAAAATAGGGGGTTTGCTTTCTCAAGGTGTTTGTTCGACAGATTTTAAAATCATTAGGCTTTTAGGGTGTTGTTAAAATAAAAAGGAAAGTTAGTTCCCTTAAGAATTGATGGCTGCAGTATTACAGCTTGCATACATATTTTCTACACAAAACATTTTGTTAGTCACATATGATGGTCGGTATTTCACCTATTTTGCAATATTCTTACAAGTTTTCCTACAGTAGAGTAAGTTTACATTAAAATGCCACACCACCCTAGCTATCATTAATTTAGATTTGTCTATCACTGTGCACGCTTGCTGCTTTGCCCTAGGTATTATAATAACTATAGTCTGCTTGTCATTTCCTGCTAACATTGCCTCACCTGTAAAACTGCAGTAGCTCTATTTCAGCTTCCCCAGTTTCTGCCATCACCTTACTTATTACAGTAGAATAAAAGCACATTTCTCGGGTGCATACATAGATATTTTCATCCTATTTCAAATGCATTCAGGCAATTGCTGCATATTTGCACTAAAACAAATTGAATGATTCCCCACATCTCTTCATACATGGAGGATTTCTTCCCCTGTTCAAATTTTGGCCAGTCTCTGTTCATGCAGGATTGGAAGCAATGCTGCCACATACATGCAGAGCTATTTCATTTGTTGGTATGTGTACCATATCATATGCATATGCATGAATATGTCGGTCGTTTTTTAAAAAAATATGCAGCATTTCCAAAGTACTTAAATTTAATAGAAAACCTACAGCTTAAAGTGCAAAATTTAAAAGCAAATTACAGGTCAGGTCATTTGGATATGGGCTAATTTTAAGGCAGCAAAAGCAGCATGTCATTAACGTGAGACCTTAATTACACACACTGTCTGCGACTGCACCAATTACTCCACCTGGGCAAGAGTAGTCTGATTAGCAGGACTGCCAGTGAAACCAGCTGTAGGAGTGGGCCAGCCGCGGGGCACAATCTCTGCATGTTTTGGGGCTGTTGAGCTTTGTCCTCCTGTTATTTTTAAAAGAACAAAACCATTCTGAAACAATATTCTGTTGCTAGAAACCTGCAAGAGCAGATGCTGCAGTCGGAGCAATTTTACTCGTATGAAAAAAATGTCTGCTCCTAATAAAGGTATCACTCCGTAGCAGGGTGCTGAGAGGGGCTCGCATCCTGCCCTGGCTCTGAGCAGAGCCCCATCAGTGGGTATCGTGCCTGTTCCTGCCAGAGAGAGCTTGCCTACCCCATAGCACTTGTAATCCAATCTAGGAGAAGATGCAATAAGTGAATTTATTAACCCATGGGGGGTAGGGAACAAGCAATGAAAACAATACTATGCGTGAACCTATGTGCATACCTCAATGGCCCCAGGTTTAGCTGCATGTGCTAAGTTAGACCATTAAACACTGCAAAGCAAAAGGCGTACTGAAACGCTATCACAGCCTTCTAATTTATACGATGTTACGCAGGGTAGAATAAGTTTCTCATTGTAAATAGGGTCTCATTGGATGACTAGTCTCTAACAGTACATTTTCACATAATTAAAGTGGACACGGTTTAGAAAAATGAAAAGGCTAGAATATAAGCCTCAGCTGCAAATAATATTAAATGGCATTATCAATAACAGAGATCCTAGGGTTTGCATATTAATTGTAAGAAGGTGCTAATTTGAGTGTTTTAAGCTTGCATTCACAAGCTTGTTTACATGCTTTGTTCCACCTGGACCTGTTTGGAGGTTTGTCAAAAACCTAACAAGCAGAAAAAGATTGCATTTGAAAATACACATACATGTTTAATTAAGCCAGGGCCACCGAACATTCCTCAATATATTTAGCTGTTGAGATTTAAGCACCACCAGAGCATCAGGCATTATCACCTTTTGAAGTACTGCAGAATCTTTAATATTTAAAGCACAAAGCAGACTTTAATATAAAATTCTAGCAGACCACAGAAGATTAAAGACGCATTATAAATGTGACAGTTTGTAAATGGAACACCAGTATTAAAGGGAACCCCCCTGATATTTTATAGCATATTTTTCAGGTGTATACTAAATTATAAATACAATTAAATAGCAGTAATTATTCTCTGGGAGTGGATGGCAGTTTAACTGTTCTAGAAAATAGTGATTAACTATAATGTAGGGAAGTGGTAATATGTGTTTTACCACACTGTTCTTGCAGCCAAACTTCACGCAGAAGTGGAGTCTTCAGCTAATTTAAAACCACCCTAGGGCCCTATATCCATGGGCACAATGTTCCATGAGTCAGGGAGTGGGGAGGGTTGCTTTCTTGGTGTCCAAACCTCTTGGCTTTTGCTTAAACTATACAGCTGTTCTCCATTACTCTAGATGCTGCTGTAGCTACGAATTGCAAAGAAGAGAAGGCAGCAAGGAGACCAGAGAGGATTTAAACTGGTACCTCCTGAAGAATTTTAATCCTGAATTAAGATGGACCAAAACTGGCTCTTCACTATCATGCAGGCAATTTTGAAAGGTAGGGAGCTAACCTTACTGTATACAAAATTAATTTGGCAATCATGTATCCAGATCAACAAGACTCTCATTTAATAGGTTGCACCAATCCTTTAATTCAGTAAATAAATCCCACAGGACCAGAATTGTCTCATTTCTTTTATTTAGCTCTGTTATTCCGGAGGGATAAATACCTGTGGGAGTGATGACAATCATTAAAAATATCAAGGGCAAGATCTGGAGTAGAGTGTCTGCTTGCCACCTCTTGCGGGGAGTTGATAAAGGCCTCCCAAAATCAGAGCTGAGCTCTCCCGGAGAGCACAGGCTGATGGCAGCTCAGTGCAGTGGGCAGTGTAGGGACCAGTCCCCTCTGTGGCAGCCAGAATTTCAGTGCAGGCCTGCCGGGAGGAGGCTGCTCGAGGAGTACATATCTCAGGACTAAGACTTGGGTAACATTTTTCTGTTCTTGTGTTTCTTCTTTGACACTTGACCACTTACCTTTAAGAAACAAACTGATAGAGGCAGCTCTTTTGATTTTCATCTTCACTGAAATGGTTGTCAGGCTTTGGAAAGGGCTGCCCAGGGAAGTGGTTGAGTCACCACCCCTGGAGGTATGTAAGAGAGGTGTGGACAAGGTGCTGAAGGACATGGTTTAGTGATTGTATTAGCAGTGTTAGGCTAACGGCTGGAATTGTTGATCCCAAGGGTCTGTTCCAACCTAAAAGATTCTATGACCTGTCATTCCACAAGATTTGTTGGGATTTTGTTTTAGGAGACCCTCAGTCTAGGATTATTAATATTTAGCAATTTCGATCTTTGAAGAAGAGGTTTTGTTTTGAAGGCAATCTGCATCCAAACAATTTCACCCTCGCTGAGGAGCAAATCCCTGAATACTGAGCATTTTGGGAAGCTCTCCAGAGCTTGAGATGGGGGATCAAGACTACTAAAGAAGATGCTTGTAGAAGCCATGGTTCCTGGATCATGGTTCTCTGACCAGAACATCTCTAACTCACCCCATCCCCATCTGGGATTTTGCCCATTCCAGGTTGCAGTGTTAAGGTCTATGCCCAAATGTCATTTAAACTCTGTCAGCTAAACAAGTGTCTCTGACGACAGCAATGACAGATTAAGGGGCACAATCTGGATAGGATCAAAGAGGAGAAGAAATTTAAAACAGGATTTTGAAAACACAGAAATACAAGAATTTAAGATGAGTATTCAGGTCTTTGGTGTTGTACCATACAACCCCAAGGTCTCAGCACACAGCTGAAGCAATTCTCGAGTCTCTGGAGTGCCAGGCACACTACTGCATTAAAGCTTTCTAATAAGCATTCCCATACAAAAGCTTAGCATATTATTTTCACTTTTATTATTGAAAAAAAAGGAAAATATAGCTAATGTTATCCAACGGAGTGCTTTAAAACAGAATTTTCAAATAAAATATATAGAGAGATTTCAGTTATATTATTCATTGCAGAAATAAAAAATAAATTATACATAGTCTCCTAATAGACAGAGATTAAAATGGATAAATAATGAAAAGGTTACAATAGCTGTATTTTTCAGGGTCTAGTTTATATTGTTAACCTAAGTACTGTACGCTAGACATGATTAGGCACACTGCTCATATTAAAAATGCAGTGCATCCGCTATTCATAAAAGCAATACCCAGGTCATGTTTTCCCCGAGACTTTGCAGGAGCTGGATTGCACACATTCTGTGTGTTGGCATGGGCACACCAGACTGTGCCTCACATCTACATGGATTTTTTTTCATGCAAGGATGGCAAAGGCCTGTGGAAAGCGAAAGTTTGTGCTAGCAAAATGGGAGCATTGTTAAGGTGATGGTACGGATGTTAGTGGAGGAATTTTTGGGTTTGGTAAATTCCTCCTTTTTCTGTGTACCATACACTCTAACAACACCTCCCCTTCACTGTGGCTTGCAGCTTCTCTGAAAACAAGGACGCTTCTGCCTGCTTTTGGAAAATCTTAAAGAATTTAAAAAAAAAAAAATTGTACTATATAAAAGATTTTATAAACTTGGTATAAAAAGGAAACCCACAGGGACAAAATCCTACCACACAATAACCAGCATTTCTGCAGGCACACTGTCTACCAGGGATGCTAAGGGTCCCTGCTGAATTCTCTCCCCTGGCATGTCTGTAGTCTTTCACTTGAACCCAGGAACTACAACATGGAAAAGAAGACAGCTTCTCTCAAACCTGCCACCTTCATTCAAAAGAGGAACTGTCTTAAGCAAATGGGCATTCTGTAAATAAAACTGGCTTAGTTTTAAAAGACACTCAAATCCTCTGTATGTCCTGCCTTCCATCCTGACGCTTGTTGTGCAGGGGCTAGACCAGCTGAGGGGCTCTTCCAGGGGAATTCTCCTCAGTCCTCAAATGCTCAGATCAGCCCTGGATTCCTTGGGTGATTTTGCCTATCTGAGCAATCAGCCCAGCCTCCCGCTGACCTAGCGCACCAATGTCATTTTGCCCCTCCGTTAGCTTGTGCAGGGGTTTGAAACCACTGAACAAAACCAGCACCAGTGTATATGCTACTGGATTTGCTCATAGAGAAAAGCCTGCCCCAGTTAATGTTTCTGTCTTTAATGACTGAAATTATGATATTAATCTTCTTGTTAAACCAGTATTTAAATGGCTAGAAAGTGTTTTATAATCTCCAGTGCAAGGACTCAAATCTGTTGATATTGCAAGTGTCATCAACATTCAGCAGCATGGCAGCTGTCACCAGGCAGTTCAGAAAGGCTTATTTAATTGATACTTTCCATTTCAAATACAATTTGCAGTTGGCATGTGGTGAGAAATGCATCTCACCATGCAAATTTTCATGATGCTGGAGCACAAAAAAATGGTGTTGCTTTTCTTTTGCGAAAAAAGCTTGAAATGTAGTCTAGGAAGCAGAGTATTCAACTCTTTACATGAAAGTTGCTTTCATTTAAATCAACTAAATCATAATAAATCCCAGATTATTTCTGTATATGGAACAGCACATGTGGCGAAATGTAAAAAGTAGCATACTATTTTTGGAAATGGGAAAGGAGACCCTGTTTAGCTATGAGGTTTAAACTAGTGACTGTAATTCAAGCCTGAGCCAGGAATCTAATCCAGGTTAGATGGCTCCAAAATTCTCCAAGCCTTTCTAAGGAGTATTTTATTTTCTGCTAAAATAACACAAATCTCACAAGAATAGCTGATCTCAGTCTTTCACCACTGAAGGTCAAGAGATTTTAGCAAACCCAACTCCTATGACTTTTTCCATGTAGTTTAATTAATAGAACCTAAGGGTAGACAGAACCATTTGACCATCTGAACTGACATTTTCTGCATCGCAGACCATTGCACCTTACTCGGCTGCCCTGCACCAAGCCTAATAACTCGTGTTTGGCTGAGCCATAACACTTCTTTTCTTCCCTATAAGAGACCTTTTCTCTGAACTGCACCTTTCTGTTTCTAAGGACTATGCCTGCCTGCAGGGGCAAGTGCCACGTTGCAAGACAGACCTTTGAACAGAAACACACAGACACATGCACATAGTGCTCAGCTGTACTGATGTGGCTGTATCTTGGTTTGCTCCTCCTTTTAATCTATGCTGAAGAAAAAAACCCCAACAAACCTTTCATATTTTAAGATACATAGCTAATTTTTATGCCTGAGGAGACATTACAGCCAGAGCTGAACCATTTCAGTGTTCTTTCCCACAAGAACTGATCACAGCAACGCAGCATTAGCCCTGGCTGCAGTGAGATCCCAAGCTAAGCCTCCTCGGCTTCTGCTCGGACTTCCTCCAAAAGGCAACTTCTCCATGGCCTGAACCTGCTCAGCCCTGTGCCAGCAGGCGAGCAGCCTGCTAAGGGCAGAACCTACCCATGGCACAGGAATACACTCCCTGGAGAAGTTGGTGGGACTTCACACCCTCGGCCCCAGCTCTGAGCCGCCTTTGCTTTACACTCCATTTTAGGGAGCAGGTGTAAACCCAGAGCTTAGACAGGAAACTCCTTTGACATCTTTTCATGCATCTCATCCAGAACCACTCCGTTCAGCTTTTCCCATCCCCGGTTTAGCAGACAAAGCGGTGACTGAAATCCTTTTTAATTCAAACATCGCTGAATGTTCTTCTCGAGACAAGACAGAGTGCTCCCGGCCCCCTCCCCGTATCTTGGGTGAGCACATACTTAGATCCCCCAAGCACAGTGATAATTTCTCCTTACCAGCAGAGCCAGTCATTATTTATTATATCACTCTCTCACTTCTTCAGTCTCTCCTAGTGGGAACATTGCAGTGGCTGCTGGCTAGAAAATTAGCCAAGGGAACTTCTTCTGTTGGTCTCTTTCCTCATTATACTAGTAAAAAAAAAAATTTAACTGTGACATTCTCGCTCTCTCTGTATATATGTATCAGTGCAGGTTGGAAGCACACTGTAGGGGCTAATAGTGAGTAATTTAACTGTGTCTCTCTCACACGTTTTACCCTCATTCTTTCTCCAGAGTAGCAGCAGCAGAACAGTATGTTCATGTATTGTTGCTCCACATTATAAGCAGAGCTTGCAAGTTTATGTCTAATCTCTCTCTTTCCACTAGGCTGTTTTTTTCATGTGGATGTGATGCAATTTCTTTCAGTGTCAGGGGGCTGCCATACATTACAGAGAGATTCAGATAATCCTTAAAGAAAAGTTTGGGTTTTCCCCTTAAAAAGTGCCTTTTAAAAAAACAAGGTGAACATCTCAGTGGAAGAAAGCTCTGTATGTGCACTCACACTGTCAATGAGATGCTTTGAGAGGCCCTTTTATAAGGGCCATTATATTAATATGCATCCAGAGAGGTAATTTAGGTAAATTAGGAACAGACTCATCTATAAAGGTATCACTTAAGACAGAATTGGTTTTTTTCACTGCTCAGACAGGTAGAGGAACCCTTCCCCCCTCTCCACTCAGGGTGTCCCACAGCATGGCTTAGGCCAGCAGTGAGATCTGGTTTGGTTTCAAGAAAATTAGTAGAAAGGGGTCTTGTGCTCAGCTGTTCACAAGAGCTCTGTGCATGATCAGGTCACTACTTTTAAGTGTTGGGATATATCTGTGCCAAGTGCATGCATTCAGCTCCACAGGGAGAATGTCCACACTTTAGCTGGTGGATAAAGAAAAGGGATTGAGTAATTTTCTGGAATAATGATGTATTTGGCAATGGTCACAACAAATGACATGACTTCACAGAATTCCTTCTAGAAACAAACACAAAGGGTAGCTGCAAAGGACAGCATTGCAATGCTCACATTTCTTGAAAACTTTGGATTTTGATATCCCTGATTTTGACCCAGATCCATCATAGACAAATACACATCCTTCTAGGAATACAGGCATAATACCATTTTGTGACTTATGGTAAGGTTTATAAAAAGATAAATTTGCTTAAATATTTTGTAGAAGGTGCAAAACTTGAGGTTAGGGGTGAAAAAAAAGCAGGGAAACAAACTCATTTTTTCTTTTCACCCCAACTAGCTTTTTGGCAGTGAAGCACCGCCAACTACAGCTGCGTAACTCTGTCTGTACCAGGTGCCTCCGGATGTTCTTTATTTCCTAAATCAGACCACTGGTCTTGAGAGGAGCTATCATTAGCAGGGAGTGGTCCCTGCACCCACTGGTGACTCTGTGTTTCCCCAGATGGCACTGGGGCACCTCTTCTTGCCTGGCCTTCTCCTCCCCATTACCCCGTGCTCGCCCTGCGCGTGCAGCCGGCTCGCACGTTGCAGCGGTGTGCAATTGGCTGGGTAGCTCCATGTACCTAGCAACGCAGATGTCAGATGCTGGCTCTTGCCCAAAGGGAAGGAGGACGAGGACAGTAAACAAAGACCTCAGTGTCCTCCATTTTGGAGCGCCTGCTGTAAGTTTTACTCTCTTCACTTTGAATTATAGTGGCAGTGCTTTGAGCAACTACATCTGAAGTGCTCCAGCAACATCACACTCTTGTTCCACTACCACTCTGATGACCACCAGTGTAATTCAAAGAGAAAGAGTAAAAACTCACCTCTAGGTATAAAAAGAGAGAGAGAGTTTATTCCCTGCCAGAAGAAACAATACGACCAGAATTATGGCAGTTTCTACCCTGAACTGTAGAACTAATGCTTTCTGTTAGCCAATGAATAAAACTGTCCTTTTTCAGGAAAACCATCTTTCACACTTATAATATTATCTTTCCACTAGATGCTGAATCCACTGGTTTATTATGTCTATAGCTTTTTTTATTTTTGGTATCATGAAGGAAAAAGGTAATGCATTTTTGGCTGCTTATGGAAAAGGAGGGAAGGAGAAGAATCATTCTATATTTGCATTGCTAATTAGCAGAAAGCACACAGATAATACAGTGATCAGTACCGTACACACGTTTTGAGAGAAGAACAAACATGGCACTATATCTGAATATGCAACTGTACCATTTATGTAGTTCATGTTTAATGCAGACTTTTCCACAGGGCTCCACGAAGGACACATTGAAAACCCCTGATGGTGGGCTGGGGGGGATGTTGGGGTATGATTTGTTTACCCTGGAAAGGGCAGTGCAGGGGCACAGATTGCTTTTCAATGTCATTTTTGTGTTTCTTCACCCCCAAACAAATTTGCCAGCTGGGTTGATTGAGGAAAAGGAATTTAAGAGCTTTGTCCAAGGTCACCCTAAGGAACAAGCAAGTCAAGCTCCTTACTCAAGGGCACTGAGTGCTTCAGTGGCCCAGCCTACCTCCCTCTTGCTTCAGGTTGTTTCCACCAACCTCTGCCCCCCTCACCGCACAGCCTTCCCCATGCAAGCAGCACAGTGTAAAGTTCACAGCAAAGCCAGAGAAGTGCCCTGTACCATCCATCCATCTACTTCATGAGATAAGAATAGTTCCTTAAACCTTTGTTCATGGCAGATGTTTTCCTGGTCTGATTTTTTTTTTCTAAATGTCAGTGTCTATCCACAAATTATATCTTGATGTACATCGCCGTGCCTGGATATACGAATAGCATTACAGGATGAACATAGCTTGGCAAAAACTGAGTTCAAACCTGAAGAAGGTTGAAGAAAGTGGGCTTGTACAAGACATTATATAGCTTGAAATAAACACTGCTTCATCTCAAAGAGGTCATTTCATTAAGAAAATGCAATAACTTTTGGAAAACACTAGCCACGTATCAGACTTGACAGAGGCTTGGCTTCTGCCCATTTCCATATATGGTCTCAACAACAGCAAATACCTTCAAGCTACCCTCATCCACAGGTATGTTTTCTTTCAGGGTCAGTCCATAAAACCAACTTCACAGTGATCTCTTTTGTGTCTAATTCCCATAGCTTTTCTTACCTGAACATGAAGGGTTTACGTTCAGCAGTATTTTTTGAGAATTTAAACCGTCAAACCCACTCTTTCTGACCTGAACAGCTCTCCATTGGCCTGCCAAGTGATACACTGAGTAGCTACACAATGACAGAGTACCTATTTACACTCCTGCATGGCATCGTCTACAGAGGTTTGATCTCCAGGTTGACAAGTTCAAACTGTCAGGGACTCCCACTCTACTCCCTTTTCCTGGCTGAGCTGCCAGGGCAGGGTGTTATACTGTAGGTCAAACCAACACAAAATTATTTCCATGCAGACAAAAGTCTTTGAGTGTATGACAGTGGCTCTGGTACCACTCAGGTTTAGCTTGATCTTCCACTGACCTGACTCTGTTCTTCTGCTCAGCTGGGTTCACTCATCAACATAGCCAAAGCTAGGAAAAGCACCCTAGCCCTTGTCTGGATCCATGTTTTTGGAAAGTCATATCCCTGTGCGAACCCCCTGAATCTTCACCCACCAATTTCAGCCAGGTTAGCTAACACACGATTTACCCATAGGAAGATGATTGTTATCTACCCCTCTTCTTCCCCCTGAGTCTGGACATAGAGCTGTCTTTAAATCTGGACTCCAACGCTTCACTACGTAAACGTTACTCACACTGGAGAGAAAATGACTGAGCTCTGCTGCTGGCAGGTCTACTCATATATTGTCACCTTGCACCCACACATGCAATGAGCACTGTTTGGAGGCAGTTCACTGTATCTCATAAGATCCCAACGACTGCCACTATGAAACCGAAGCACACAGTGACAAAACCCTGCAGCTATCCTGGTACGAGTGTGCACATCTCGCCTACATCCCAAGAGTCCAGTTTACAGCCCTGAGCCCTCTGCTGAGAGCTGGGGATGCTGCACATGTCATCACAGGTCTGGTGGTCAGCTTCAGGCATCCATCACATACTCATCCCAGTTACATTAATGTCAGCTGATGAGAAAGCTATTTAGGAACAGTAGGATAATTTATACATCTAATTAATGTATTTTACAAATACAAAGGCACTGTTAAATAGTCAGATCCCAGTATGAAAAGACAGTTTCAATATTTTCTTTTATAAATCTATTCTCTAATTCCAATAGGATTCTTCTCTCCAAGGCTCCTTATCTGCTGAGGACAACAGAGGACAACCTGCCATCTGAAGCCATTTCAAATATAGTCACAAACAAATACTTGTATTAATATTAAACACATAGCAGTTTCAAAAGGATGTACTTTTTGTGTAAGAGATCACACTATTCTTTTGAAGAACCAATAGGGCATATGTTCCCAGCTGTTTTTAAACAATCTGGTTATTAACTTTGCTACTACTGCAAGCCTCTGAGCAACTTCCAGCAATATTCTCCAGACAGGTGTTTGCATAAAAAGTGTCTTACAAAGACCTTGGGCAGACAGCTAAGTAGTTTTACCTTGTGTGTATTAGCAGCCCAAGTGCTCAAAGGGCCCTGCAGAGCCTACAACCAGCTCCCTAGTGCTGAGGAGCCCTGTTACTTTACTGGTGGTATGATCCAGAGAAATGTTATATGTTGTTCAGAGAAAGAATTACTTACTTTATGTGAGTGAACGTGAGAGGCATGAAGAGCATCAAACAGTCCGTCCCAGCTCACTGATTACCCCATGATGTCTCTACAGTTGCAGCCCTCCCCCTTGTTCAAATTTCTCCTGGTCCCTATGAGGATGGTGAGACAGTCATTAGCAATTAGCCCAGAGAGGGAGAGGCTAATCGTACCAATTAGCACTGGAGCACCAGGTGGGAAGACTTAGAGGCCAGTCAAGAGGGGACCAATAAAATGATTGCCAGGGTCAGCCAGTCAGTACCATGTGGGGGGAGGAAGGGGAGATGGATCTCCCGGTTGTATCTATTTGTGCCTTTTGTTTCCACTTTGAAATAGTCTTTTCAAAACATTTAAAGAGAAAGGAAGGATCAGTCAAATTTGTGGCTTGAGGTGTCCTTACAGGGGTAGCCCTCAGCATCAGCCTTGACCAGCATTGCCATCTCCCTCACAGTTCATGTTGTTCGGAGCAGCTTTATTCTCCTCAGACCCCCAATGAAGACTTGGTAGAGATACCCAGAACTGCTGCATAGCCACACTTAGCAATGCTTGCCCACATTTTAAGCACTATAAGGTCCTCACGGGGTCTTGCTCAGAGTATAATACCTTGCCTAGCTCAGGTTTTCCTCCCTGTAGCTCAAGGTTCCTACATGGAAACAACTGTAAATGGAGGGCACCGCTATCCCCTTGTGCCCTGGATTCAAACCGTATTATGCTGACACATGCTCAAGTGACAGAATAACACACCTGATTGCAGTAGATCACGTTATAACAAGGCTGTTGCACAACACTCATCAGCCTCATTTTTGCAACAATCATTTGTCTCTCTGGGTTTCAGTGCAGTACTTAAATCAGACTCCAGGGCACTTTGAACTGAGGCACGCAGCTCCACACATCAGGAGGACCAAGCCTGGCAGAGGTTGTCTCTATGAGCTACTCCCTCATTATTCTGTATCCATGATCCAAATTTTTCCTCCAACCCACACCGTAACAGTACATGTCAGTATTTCAACAACTGCCCAGACCCACTATGTAGAAACCAAACAATTAATAAAATCATTGAGTCACGCAAACTAAAAATACCCATGTTGTCACATCTTAACTATACAGCTACTTAGTCAGAGTTACTGGGTGGTACTTTATACCAGATCTTCTTGCTGAAAGGCAGCACTAGTGAGTGTGTCCCCTCTTCCACCTGCGGGAACTCGAAGGCAGACCTGCCCTTCTGCAGACCATGGGCTGTCCAGAGCGGGGCTGTGCAGAAGACATGTCTGATCCTTTCCACTGAAACCACTCCGCTTTCTAGAAAGGAAGACAAACTTTGATTTATCAAATTCCGGGACTATGTATACTGCAGTGTGCTGTTTTTTCCACTTACCTAGAGGAAGGACATGGCCTACAGTCCCAGCTCCGTGGCTGTCACTGAACTAGTGCTTCACATGAACTGCACAGACATTTCCTGTGGCAGGAAGCAGAACTGAAGGGTGACACTGTCGGGCATCCCCCAAAAGAGAAGAGTTAGACTGTCCCTTATTTACCAGCATTTCTCTGTTGGTGAGTGTTAAGGCTGTTCAAAGGCCCCATGTGTTGCATGGGGAGCATGCTTCTAAGAGGTTGTGCCTGGTTTTTGCCTGAGACTGAGCCTTGTCCGTGCTCTCCCAGGCAATCTGTGGACTCAGGCTGTCAGGGCCACCCTAACTCACAGAAAGTGAAACTGGTCACTCGGCCAAAGCATCAGTTTCTGGGGTGGTATCAACCTCTAGAAAACAAACAAACAAACACACAACCCCCTTGAGACTCAGAAAAGGCCAGTGAACCATAAAGATTGAGGTGAGATAGTCCAGGTCCAAATTAACAGCACTGAACAGTAGGTCAATTGTGCAAAACCTTTCAGCTTTTTGCCACCAGTAACAAAAGAAAACCAGGGTGCATTTAAACTCCAGCACCTTTCCACAGTTTAATAGTAAACGGCCTATATTGAATAGCTGGCAACACATGCACTCTCCTTGTTTTCCTTCCTTGTTAAATGCTTCCTGGCATGGTGACAGGTAAAGCATAATACATCTTGGCAATATGGCTTTTACATGGTGAAACAGCTCCTCCGTGCTACGCTAGAATACATATTACTGTGACAAGGGGCTTTATTCTGAATTATCTGCACATACTAAAAGCCAGTGGGAAATTGGAGGAGAGTTTAGTGAAAACTACATAAGATTTTGTTAGCGCCGAGCAGAAAATTTTGGATGGAAATCATGGAGTGTGGGCTTAATCACAGCTCCTTCTGGTCGGCGCACTATGGAAGGCAGCCCCAGCCATTAAAAATTCACTTGGGAAAGGTGGATGGTTATCCAGCATTAAACATGTTTCTGTGGCACTGAATTCTTCAGATCACTTGGGGAAGTAAGTCATCCACTTTTTAACCTGACAGCGCTTGTTGATAAAAACAGTACAGAGAGCTGGACGGAGCACTTACACAAAGCTGATAGATGAGATAGATGGAGAGGATTTATCCTGTGGCAGGGGAGTTGGGTAGGACTAAAGCTGTGCTGACTCCTAAGCATGGAGATGATGAGGTTATGCAATTATTTCTTAACATGTGTGTGAGTGATGGAGAGCAGAGACCCACGCAAGCCTGGTTCTGTGCTGCTCTTCCTTGGAGACAGTCTTCCCCAGAGCCACTGTTGCACCTCACAGAGGCAAGAGAAAGTGAAAATCACTTGGCAGCTCTCTGAAATTTAGGAGCTGTTTTACATTTCAAATTTATGAGTTATTTTGTATCTGGAAGCTGCTGTTAAATGAAGGTCTGACTTGCTCTGTGGGCTGGAGATAAAATGCTAAAGACATTCTGACTGCTACAGGTTGTTGAGAGACAGAGCTAAGGAAAATGACCAAGAGGAGAATAGAGAAATTTCTGAGCCAGAGGGTTGTTCTGTTTCTCTCTCATATACTTATTTTCATATTCAAAATTTTCATATTGCTTCTTTGCCCAGCTTATAAAGAGTTTTATGGAATGGTCATCACTGTGGCATTGAACGTTGTGGGGTTTTTTACCTTGAAGATTGTGTCTATTTAATATCAACATGATGATCTCACTTCGTGTTTCCAGATTTTTTAAACCAATTTGGAAAAATTCAGGCTCAGGTAATTTTTACCATCCCACAGAGGCTTCAGACAGTGATCTGATAGGGAGCTTGAAAACCAAGAGAATGAAAGTGTCAGCCTGAGAAGGGCCTAACGTAAAAGGAGTCTGTGCTGGTGCGTATCATTTTATTAAATGAGAAGCCTGGTACCTTTACTGTCTCGGTTTTCTCAACCATCAAGAATTCTCACAGGAAGACAGAAACCATCTCTCTGATATGCCTAACTTCTGCATGACCAATAACCTCTGTAGAGCAGAGGTGTGGGAAGCACTGTCAGAAGTAACATGGAGGAAACAGGTGACCGCAGACTTCAAATATTGCCTACCACTGGCCACACAGGACATCCACCACACAGGGCAACCAGGTAAGCTGGATAACCAGAAGTAAATATTGGCGAGCAAGGATGAATAAAGGGAAGAAATATTCTTTGCCATTATTGTTACATGAACTCCTGGAGACTCATGATAAATGGGGACATTTCAGAATAAATGTAACCATGCCAAAAGCAAGGGGCAATGAGGGACCTGCAGGTACCTTGGCCTTTTGTCAGATGCTTTTTATGACCTCCAAGTGACTAGCACAGTCCTCACCAGCTGAATCTCAGCCCAGGAGCCTTCATCTATGCTCCATGCTATATGACTGGGCACTGACCATACTTTGAAGACAAGAGACATATTTTATGAATAGTCTGTCAGCAGTAGATTTATTTCTGAGGCCCTTGATTAATAATGTAGGACACCAGTGATCTTGAAAAACTTTAACATCAGTACTGTATTTGGTTGAACAGATGTTGGCATCTTTGTTGCTGTTTCTTGGCTGAAGACAGATGTTTGTGAGGTTAGATGGAAAAGTAAAGAGTGTGTGGACATACTGGAGTCAGTGGAAAACACTTGCTGCTTCTTAATACTTACGTGGAAACCCAGTCTGTATTCTGGAAGTACTTTAGATTATAATTGCTCTATGATTAAGTATGTGCCAGGGTAATTTCTTAGGACCTGAGACAAGGAACACACTCCTGATACTTGTATCAGTACCAACATGAGGATATAAACCAGTTGTAATGAGTCCAGAGGAGGCCAAGAAGATGCTCAGAGGGCTGGAGCACCTCTGCTATGGGGACAGGCTGAGAGAGTTGGGCTTGTTCAGCCTGGAGAAGAGAAGGCTCCAGGGAGACCTTATTGCAGCCTTCCAGTACCTGAAGGGGCCTACAAGAAAACCTAGGGGGGACGTTTTACACGGGCCTGTAGTGACAGGACAAGGGGTAACTGGTTTAAATTGAAAGTGGGGAGGGTTAGATTAGGTATCAGGAAGAAATTCTTCCCAGAGAGGGTGGTGAGGCACTGGGACAGGTTGCCCAGAGAAGCTGTGGATGCCCCATCCCTGGGAGTGTTCAAGGCCAGGCTAGATGTGGCTTTGAGCAACCTGGTCTAGTGGAAGGTGTCCTGCCCATGGCAGGGGGGGTGGAACTAGATGATCTTTAAGGGCTCTCCCAACCCAAACCAGTCTGTGACTCTATGATTCTATGGATGATGATGTCTGCATAGTTCTCGCATGGCAGAGAAAATACAAGTGCATTAGGGAAGAGCAATAAATACCATCAACTGCTTTTCTGGATTGAATTTTTGAAGGGTGATCCTGTCTCAGATGTTAATGGAGTGGCTTAATTTTCCTTGAAATGGTCATAATAAACTCAGGAAAATGTAATTCATGGAGGAGCATGATATCTGGTGTTGAAAAAAGCCTGGGTATTCTTAGTGCCTAAACAAAGATTGTTCAGAAGCAGATCAGCTGTGTAAAAATGTGACCTCTCTAATGCTTCCAAGTTCAAAATGATTTGTTGGCTAAGTGTCATTTGAACAAGTTAAAGCTTCACAGTTTACTAAAGGATGTGTTTTGTATTCTGGTCCAAGTATGACTACACTAGAAAATGCTTTCCCTGCATCATCTGAAATACCAAATGTAAGGCAAAATTTTGCTTCAAACTTCCATGAAGACCCACATTCTCTCCACCCACAATAATATACAAACTACATAGTAAATCACCCTTCTGAAAACATTTCAGCCACTGTGTACTTTCAGTTTAAAGGCTCCTGTGAGTAAATCTCTTCTTTCTTTCAGGGAATAAAACTGCCCTGAGCTCACAGCCACTTTCACCTTGAGGATCCCATAGAGAAAACAATTTTGGGGATGGAGAGGTAAGACCATGCGGTGGTCTTGGTGCCCTGCCACTCTCAGACCTCTCCCATCAGCCAGTCCCAGTGAGAAAAACAACAAAGCAAGCTTCTTTCTGCAGTGGGAAGACCTTTGGGGCTTGCTCAGGCACGACCAGATTTTTTCAGGTATAGGAAAATTCCTGGGGTCAGTCTTCATCCACCATTCTTCTTTCCAACTTTGCTTCTCAGACTGGGAACTTTTCTTCTGCCTGCACAGGGCCTATTTCTACTGCCCCTAGAGAAATCACTAGGAACTTTCTCTGTTCATGCTATGGGAACGGAGGCTTTAACCACACTGCCCAGGTTACATGGACAGGTAAGCTCAGTTTTTTAAGCATTAACATGATAAAGTTGAGGAGAAGTGGGGCAAGCAAGAAGATTGTTAAGGGGAAAGGTTATGATATGATCAAGATCTTGTGAAGAATGACATGGACTTGGCAGGAAGCCAGAACAAGTAACCTCATCCATGGCTCTTGCACTGAGAAATAATCCTAAACAGAAAAACAGATCAGTGTCCCCAGACTCCTGTGGCTCCTACACTGAAACCAGTACAACCATTACAGCAAGGAAGGAGGTTAATAAACAACTCACTTCCCTGGGTCAGGAGATACGAGGCAGAAACCAGCTGGAGGCAGCCCAGAGCTGCTCCTAGGCTATTGCCACAAAAAGATCTCCTTGTCCTGTCACTGCAGATATGAGAGAGGTTTGAACAGGTTCATTGCTCTAGGATTAACTGTCTTTAAGCACTCATTAGCTGACATCAAAGTTACTATGGGTTTAATCATGTATTACCCAGCCCATGTGCCATCTGAGGCACTTTCAGAAAAAAAGCACCCCACCAGAGGTTCTAAGTGCCAGGTGTAGGTGTTGTTTGTTATTAGTTAGGAGTTACTAAATGATTTGGAAAGTATTAGTAAAATTTAAATCTTAAAAATTATTAGGGATAATTAATAGATGGGTGGTTTTCAAAGTTAATGATCTCCGTTATTAATTCTGTTTTTGTGTTTTGCAACTTTGAACCAATAATTATGTTCCAGATAAAAAAATATAACTCAACAAATAATACATGGTCCATCAGATCGTATCATCTACCATTATTTATCTATGTTTGTGTAACAATTTCATCATTTGATCAAATAATAACAGATTCCACAATATGTCATTCAAGTATCCCCAGTTTATCTATAATGATTTTCCTCTTGTCAGCTCATTTCTTGAACCTTTGCTGAATCTGGTTTCAATGGTACTATAAACAATCATCATTGCATTGTAAAACTGGAAACTCTCCACTAAAATAGTGTTTTGATCTGGGTTGCCATAGTAATAAGTCTGTGCTCCCCTCTTTGGAGGCCTTGTTATATGAAGTATCTGTGATTTGCTCAGAATGGCCCCAGTTCATCTGTCAAAGTGGGTTTTTCCTTTTTTAAAATAATGATCTAGAAAATCCCACAGTGGCAACAAATATTTTACAACCATAACGAGAAACATTGTATCGCTCAAGCTTTGTAAATCTATGCCATTATTGCATTAGAATAAATCACTTTCCTTAGGTATATTACTTAGAAATATGCAATTCTAATTTTAGAGCATGTATTCAATAGGGGGTATTTATTTTTTATGTAAAGAGAATTATTAACTTTGACTTCAAAAATACATCACATGTCAGATTGTGTTTAGAGGCCCTGCAGCAAAAAGAAAAAAAATGAAATTCTTTCTTATTTCCATCAAAATACTGCAAATATCCAGTCAGTTTCAAATTCACTTACTCTATTCCATTCTTAAGTGCTGATTTTTATAATGAGATCAGATACTACCACAGATTTTACAATGGCACGCTCAGATAAATGATATACTTGTAAAAATTAGAAGTCCTGAAAATCCATCAACGACACTATGAAAATATATCACTGTACATTATTTTAAATAAAAATGCTCCAGTCAGTTACAGTAATTTGATACATGAACTATGATATTTCCTCCTGCAGGAAGGAGAGTAAACAAACACTACATCAACACGCCAGTGACAGACTCCATGGAAAGAAGTGAGGACGGAGATCATATTTTATCTAAGACAAATGGTTAAGTTGGTTACTTTATGTAAGTCACTACCAGCTACAGGATTACTTCATGTAACTCACTGTCAGCTACTGCCTCATAATACCTGACAGGGGAATATTAAAACCATCAGTGGGAGAAAGTACGGAAGGAATCCATCTGTATTCAATGAATTCTAATTAAAAAGTAATTACCGTACGGTGAAGAATCTGCCAGCCCCAGTCCCAGCCCCCTCCCCACACACGTAACGTTAGTTGACGCTGGCAAACAAGGGGAAGGCAAGCGGTGGTGCATATGCATATTTCCTTACATTTTGTCGGTGACACTGTTCTAAGTAGCGCCAGATCATGGGAAGTCTTCGGAAATAGTTTTATATCATTTTGCCAAGTGGATCCCCAGAAGACGCCGTGGGGGCAGAGGTGCTACACATCTTCTGTTATAATTGACCTGGGCTTTGAGATTTCTCTGTCATGATGTATCCCAGAATGGTGCATGATGGGAAGAAACTTGTTATTCCTCCAGCAGTGCCAAATGGACAAGATCAAGTAGGCCTGGGACTTGAAAAAAGAAAGAAATATTGACAGATAAGTAACCACTCCAGTAAATGACAGGCAGGCACAGGAAGCTTGATTTCCTTGGGGTTCAGATGTAATCTATTAACCTTAAAACATTTCAGTGCAAATTGAATGGATTTTAAAAAAAATGCAAAAATATAAGGTGCTTAATTGAAATCATTATGTCTGTCTGGATTTCTTTTTCTCCTTGCAAGTTAGCAGTGTGGGAACAAAAACCCACCCATGACTAAAATAGCTAGAAATAGACTAAATTCGCCCCAAACTATTTATTCATCGGATTACCAAAATCATATCTGTAATGCAGTTCAAGAACATTAAAGGTGTCCTCTGAGAAGCTGTCATTTTTTGTGGCATTGTGACTGGCATTGAAACACTTGTTTTGCAATTCTTTGGATGGCAGCTCATCAAGAGTCAGAGAAATGCTAGAACAAATTGACGTCAATAAGTGGGCAGGACCAATTAAGAGCAGAATTTGCTCCTTGAGACTACTGTTTCATTTAGTGTACTCAGTTCCAGCCCATACCACTGTAGTGCCCTGAGGCCCAAGAGGAGCAGAGTTCTCCTGGGTGCTCTATAAACACACACATACTCACATGTCCTAGATACAGGATGAAATGCTGGCTCTCTGTGCCTGCACAGTCCAGGACAGAAGGAGTACAAGTATTCTGGATTTAGGGTCCATTATAGAAGATTTCTGTAATTTCTTCTTTGAGATGTTCTCATCTTTCTACTGTTTGCAGCTGGGAGATTTCTTGCACTGAGAGGTATCCTCTTGGCCAGAAGCATCTTTTCTGCCTTACCTGAAACTGTCGATATTTGGCTGAGACTACAAATGGTTAAAAAAAACATGCCTGCTCTCACCTGTATGTCCCACTGCACAATTCTTGTATCCTTCAAGGGTCTCTGGGTCAGCCACATCCAGACTCGTGGCACAGCAGCAGCAATATTGTACATCGCCTCGGGCCCCACTAAAGAGGTTGCTGGAAGAGAGACGGAAGTGGGATGAAGAGGCCAAATTCCCTTCACCTTGCAACTCTCTAGACAGACTATGTTCCTCCTACAACCCATTTACATCCTCTCTTTCAGGACCAGCAAGAGGAAAAAATTTTAGAACAATGGAAGACAAAAGGAAAAGGGAATGAATCCCCCCGACCCTGCCATGCAGTCCACCTCCAAGTATTCTTAATTGACATCTTCCTTGCTAAAATTAACAATGATTATCCTTTAATCTATCAATCCATGAGAACAGATTGAATTGAACATAAAGCACAGGTTATTCCCTTCATCCTTGCCATATTCTTTTCATGTTTCTTGAAGTCTGCTACATTTCCTAAGTGTCTCTTTCTCCAGGTTAAATTATGCCACTCACTCAATCTTCCCTAGTAGATTATGTTTTCTGGACTGTTGCTTTTGTTATTCTCTGTGTAGTTTCTAATTGATCAACCTCTTCTGGAGATTTGCTCTTATTCTTACATCGCAACAAGACAAATCAGCTAACAGTTGGTCCTAGCAATGATTATGTTGACGAAAGAGAGGTTTATTGTTCACTGGGGTTGACAGAGGCTCACAGGGAAAATGATACAAGTTTGGTTCCACAGTTCCCTATTAGGAAGCATGGGGTTTAATTCTGGAAGCATCAATGCTTTCTGGAAAGATCCCAAAACATATGCTTACCATGAAGTACAGGAGTAATTCATTCAAGTTAAGGAAACACGATGTATAGATTTAAGCTTATGTCTGAATCTTTACAGGAAGAGGTGCTATCTACAATATATTAAAATCAAAACAAAACAAAAATCCCCCATATTCTGCTTAATATTTCCAATAATGTAAAGTTTTAACCTTTTTTCCTAGTTATACTTTAATATAATTAAATTACATTTCCTTTTGATATTTTCTCCTGGTACGTTACATGACACTTGATTCTCATTTACACCAAGGCTGCTTTTTGCTTGCTCTTGATACGTAATAGGATGCAAATTAGCTTCAATAAAATATCCTCCCACTCAAATGTCCTTCTACTCTGTCTGGACCTTAACTTTGTAGGTCCAAGA
This sequence comes from Eurypyga helias, assembly GCF_000690775.1. Classification (NCBI taxonomy): domain Eukaryota; kingdom Metazoa; phylum Chordata; class Aves; order Eurypygiformes; family Eurypygidae; genus Eurypyga; species Eurypyga helias. Next base: position 40,722 of record NW_010243064.1, on the reverse strand, counting down.
TGATTTTCTAAGTTTCAGGTCTTAGCATGATCTAAAAGCAAGTGTAATTTAAAAGCGTTATTATAATCATAATGCTGTAACGTATGTTTTCATAAAATAGTAATGTAGACTTTTCAGTATACAATTTGTTGGCTTTGGAAATACTAGAAGAGGTCATGTGTTGGATTTGGATTTTGAAATATGCCTTAATACCTACTTACTAATTATTATCAGGCCATCTGCAATGCTATCTGCTCAGTTTTATGAGAGACCTCTTCTGACCCATCTTGCATTTGTCTGCTACACCCATACTTTCCATCACCTCAGCATGGAGAGTGTTAATTCTCAGTTTTCTCATGCTGTGAGGGGCTAGGTGAGGCAAAGGCTCATGCACCAGTCTTATCTTATCTCCTGACTCTTTTTCTGCCCACCTGAAGTCTCCTAATAGTAACAGTGCAGAACATAACGGGAAAAGTGTATCGACTTGTTTAATTTAAAACAGGCTATGTGAACTATCTTTACAATAACTACTTGTTTCAATAATTTATAACTATGGTGCTACACCTGACAAAATCATTCAGGTAACTAGAGCAATGTGCACTTTAAGTTTAAAGTCAAGGTCTTCCTTGCTCATTTTAATGACTTCTCTTGTGCACAAGATATTAATATTCCTGTGAGCAAACATGGCACTGACTCATTAATCAATAAGAGCTGGCTCCTCTACATAATAACAATAGCCGTACTAGATAATTAACTTTTGTTCCACTGACTTTGGTTTGTACATAATTTCCAGTGGCTGACACTGGATAATAAAAAGCTTTACAGCTGACAGGCACCTTTTAAAATCCTTTTTACTAGTTTAGGAAAATGATCCACACCAACTGCTGTAAGTAAAATACAGCGTAGGTGTCGGTGTGTGTCCGTGCCATATTTAAAAGGAGGCAACTGACAATAAAGAAAAGACCTAATAAATATTGTAAGGCTTCAGTGAGTCCTGCTGTTAAATTGTAGCACAGTGAAGGATTTGCATTTTCCTGTCATGTAGTTATAGGCAGACTAGAGATAAAGGTACGTCTACAAATAAATGAGTATTCTAGATAACAGGCAGATTTTCTCACTCCAGACTGGGATAAGAAACACACATGTAGTAGCTTTTCCTCAAAAATGTTTGTAATATTAGGGTAAGTCCAGCAAAAGTGGCAACACCAGAAACTCTACTGTAACCCTGAGGGACTTGCTGTGGAGTGAGGTCTGTGCTAGGACACCAAAAAAAGAGGTGACTTCAAATCCAATCATTTCAGTTACACAGTTTACAAGATGGGTCCACCGACAGCTGCAGTGGCACCTTCCAGGGGCCCATGGACTACAGGATGGGGGCACAAGGGCAGCAGGAAACCCCTAGTCTCATGGCACTCTAGACAGCCACTGTGAGACACCAGGGGTGGACAGGTCTTTGCCCAGACCATCACTTCCTTTGCTTCTATCCTTTGGGATTCTTGTTCAATGGAGATCTATTATGTATGCCATCTTCCTTTAAAAAAACCACACACACAGGGACCCACCTTGGTGTCATTAGAGGAGCAATCTGGAGAGAGAAAAATATATTGCAGAGGGGACTTGGAGGCTACAAATTCTACTTTACTTCCAAATGAAAGTAAATTTGGGGAATAAAAAAGAAGTTGTAAATCACTTAAAATGTTTTGACATTTTGCTTTTTTAAATTGTCTAGTCATCTAGAATACAACACAGTGTAAAATAAACACAGTATTAAATAACCTCTATTTCATAAAAATCAATCTGTCTGACAATTAATGAGTTTCTGTCGCCCCCTTATTTCTTTCTGACTGATAGAGGATGTTGGGGAAGTCAATCTGGCATTCTGCAGAGCTTCAGACATGATGGAAGCGCATTTTCTGATGGAAAAATTGTTCTGCTGACTTTTCTGCAGTAGATATTCAGTTGTAGATATTAGTTCTGGAAGAAACCATGCCTATAATCCACTGCAGAATAAGAAAGTTCAGTGTAACATATATACCACATTTTTTGTCTATGGCTTACACTATTTATGTGATAGTTTCCTTTGTGATATCAGGTGTCACAGGGGCCAAACATTTGACTATGTAAATCACTGCAGATCACTGGTATTAGCTGAGCTACCATGATTTGCCCAGATGAAGATCATCCCTTAGTCCCGATGTTGATAAACCATCCCCGCAAATGTGAACATAAACCATTTGCGAAATGTTTCTGGTTTCAATTTCAAAGACCAAGATAGTTATCTCTCTCATGCATACAGAACACCCCACCAAGAGAATGCCATGATTAAGCCTTAATTTAAAAGCTAAAGCATATAGAAACAAAGGAACCACATATGACATCTTAGGGGGAAAATGGAGGCTACTAAGTGAGTCCTTACTTGCAGTATACAGTATATTCT